>NC_045965.1:1800977-1868477 GCF_010909765.2 Amblyraja radiata | reverse complement strand
AAAGATTTCCCCCTTATCCTTAAACTGTGACCTCTTGACCTGGACTTTCCCAACATCGGGATCAATCTTCCTGCATCTAGCCTGTCCAACCCCTTAAGAATTTTGTAAGTTTCTAAAAGATCCCAACTCAATCTTCTAAATTCTAGAGTACAAGCCGAGTCTATCCAGTCTTTCTTCATATGAAAGTCCTGACATCCCAGTAATTTGTCTGGTGAACCTTCTCTGTACTCCCTCTATGGCAAGAATGTCTTTCCTCAGATTAGGAGACCAAAACTGTACGCAATACTCCAGATGTGGTCTCACCAAGACCCTGTACAACTGCAGTAGAGCCTCCCTGCTCCTATACTCAAATCCTTTTGCTATGAATGCTAACATACCATTCACTTTCTTCACTGCCTGCTGCACCTGCATGCCTACTTTTAATGACTGGTGTACCATGACACCCAGGTCTCGTTGCATCTCCCCTTTTCCTAATCGGCCACCATTCAGATAGTCGTCTACTTTCCTGTTTTTGCCACCAAAATGGATAACCTCACATTTATCTACACTATACTGCATCTGCCATGCATTTGCCCACTCACCCAGCCTATCCAAGTCACCTTGCAGCCTCCCAGCATCCTCCTTAAAGCTAACACTGTCATCCGCAAACTTGGAGATGTTGCATTCAACTCCCTGGTCCAAATCATTAATATATATTGTAAATAGCTGGGGTCCCAACACTGAACCTTGCGGTACCCCACTGGTCACTGCTTGCCATTGTGAAAATGATCCGTTTACTCCTACTCTTTGCTTCCTGTCTGCCAACTAGTTCTCTATCCACATCAATACTGAACCCCCAATACCGTGTGCTTTAAGTTTGTATACTAATCTCTTATGTGGGACCTTGTCGAAAACCTTCTGAAAGTCCAGATATAACACATCCACTGGTTCTCCCTTATCCACTCTACTAGTTACATCCTCGAAAAATTCTATAAGATTCGTCAGACATGATTTACCTTTCATAAATCCATGCTGACTTTGTCCAATGATTTCACCACTTTCCAAATGTGCTGCTATCCCATCTTTAATATTTGATTCTAGCAATTTCCCCACTACCGATGTTAGACTAACTGGTCTGTAATTCCCCGTTTTCTCTCTCCCTCCCTTTTTAAAAAGTGGGGTTACATTAGCTACCCTCCAATCCTCAGGAACTACTCCAGAATCTAAAGAGTTTTGAAACATTATCACTAATGCATCCACTATTTCATGGGGCTACTTCCTTAAGTACTCTGGGATGCAGCCTATCTGGTCCTGGGGATTTATCGGCCTTTAATCCATTCAATTTACCTAACACCACTTCCCGGCTAACCTGGATTTCACTCAGTTCCTCCATCTCATTTGACCCCCGGTCCCCTGCTATTTCCGGCAGATTATTTATGTCTTCCTTAGTGAAGACAGAACCAAAGTAGTTATTCAATTGGTCTGCCATGTCCTTGTTCCCCATGATCAATTCACCTGTTTCTGACTGGAAGGGACCTACATTTGTTTTAACTAATCTTTTTCTCTTCACATATCTATAAAAACTTTTGCAGTCAGTTTTTATGTTCCTGACATTTTTCTTTCATAATCTATTTTCCCTTTCCTAATTAAGCCCTTTGTCTTCCTCTGCTGGACTCTAAATTTCTCCCAGTCCTCTGGTAGGCTGCTTTTTCTGGTTAATTTGTATGCTTCATCTTTTGTTTTGAAACTATCCCTGATTTCCCTTGTAATCCACGGATGTCCTGGTTTCCCTTGTTATCCACGGGTGTGTGTGTGTGTGTGTGTGTGTGTGTGTGAGTGTGTGTGTGTGTTTGTTTGTGTGTGTGTGTCTTGTTCGTGGTTGTGTGTGTTTTTGTTTGTGTTTGTGTTTGTGTGTGTTTGTGTGTGTGTGTGTGTGTGCGTGTGTGTGTGTGTGTGTGTGTGTGTTTCTGTGTGTGTGTGTGTTTCTGTGTGTGTGTGTGTGTGTGTTTCTGTGTGTGTGTGTGTGTGTGTGTGTGTGTGCGTGTGTGTGTGTGTGTGTGTGTGTGTGTGGTGTGTGTGTGTGTTTGCCTCTGTGTGTGTGTGTGTGTGTGTGTGTGTGTGTGTGTGTGTGTGTGTGTGTGTGTGTGTGTGTGTGTGTGTGTGTTTCTGTGTGTGTGTGTGTGTTTAAGTATGTGTTTGTGTAGCTGTGTTTTTGTGCGAGCGCTATGTGCGTGTGTGTGTGTTTATGCATGCATGTGTGTTTATGCATGCCGGAATGCATACCTGTGCATGCTGGTATACATGTGTTTTTTGACTATAGATGAGTCTCTCATGAGGGCCTCCTCTATATCACGTAGCTCCGCTCTCTCTCCCCATCCCCCCACTCGTAACAAGGACAGAGTCCCCCTTTTCTTTTTTTTCTTTTTTTAAATAAATTTTAATCAAAAATATTTATTCAAATATTAAAATAATATATACAGCACAGTAAAAACCAATAGAGAACCCACCACCATAATACACAACAAACAATAAACTATTATACAACTATATTACACTCCTTGTCGAGGATGCATTCAACCCCCCGCGGTGCCCAGCGGTCCCGGAACTCCCTCAGGGTGCCCGTGGACAGGGCAGATTTCCTTTTTAACCGCACCCGGGCACGGAAGTATCCCCGGAAAAGGGGCAGGCAGCCGGCTCGGGTAGAGCCCTGTTCCGCCTGGCACCTTGACTCACGGATGGCCAGCTTGGCCAGGCCCAGGAGCAACACAACCAGGACATCTTCAGCCCTACCCTCTCCCCAATGCACAGGGTGTCCAAAGATGAGGATGGTGGGTGAAAAATGCAGCCAGAAGGCAAGGAGCAGCCCCTTTAGATATTCAAACAGTGGCTGCAGCCTCACGCACTCCATGTACACGTGGTACACAGACTCTTCCAGCCCGCAACAGTGGCAGGCGGCTGGCAAATCTGTGAACTGCGAGAGAAACAGGTTGCAGGGAACACCTCGGTGCAATACCCTCCACCCCAGGTCCCCAATGTAGAGGGGGAGAATCCCTGCGTAGAGGGACCCCCACCGGGGCCCCCCTCGCGACCGGAAGGGAACACCGACCGCCACTTGGTGTCCGGACGGTGGACCAGGACGAGGAAGTGCAGGGTGTGGAGGAGGAGCCTGTACAGGACACGCCTCCCTGCTTCTCGGAGGGAGACGAATGGTGTCGAGGAAAGGCGGCTCAAATTGTGTGGGACCGACTCCCGGGATGGATTACGGCGCCTGGGTCCGATCAGTACTTCTGGCTGTGCGGGGGCTTGATCAACCACAAGTACTCCACACGTTCGAGCCCCCCCGACACCCGGTGGGGCGGGACAAGGACCGGCTGCTCTCACGCCTGAGCCGTCACACTCCGCCGGCGGAGGGGGGGCCCGGTCGACGGCAACTAAATTTAAAGTAGCTCTTTCTTCCCAATAACCCTTTCTGGCTTAAGCCCTCCCTTCACCACCTCCAGTTTAAATTCCATTTGGAATATTTTGGAGGACCAAGAAACCAAGAAACCAGATTCCAGACTCTCAACAAGTCCCTGTAGAAGCCGGGCATCCCCATCAGGACCGCACGGCTGACGTCCACCATCGGGATCCGCGTACCTCCTTGAAGGCAGCGGCCCCGTTGGAAAAAGTGCGTCGCCAGCACGTGCCACCTGGGAGGATGCCCTGAGTACAGGTATCTCTGCAAGGTCCTGAGACGGAGAGCTGCCAACTTGGTGCGAATGCACACCAGCGACTCACCGCCCTCCTCGATCGGGAGACTCAGGACCGCTGCAGAGTGCCAGTGTGTTCCGTTCCCCCAGAAGAAGTCCACCAACTTCTTCTGGATGATCCCAGCAAAGGTGGCTGATGGGACCGATGTGGTCAATCTGTACCTAACAGAGTCCCCCTTGTCCTCACCTTCCACCCTACCAGCCGTCACATACAACAAATAATCCTCCGACATTTTCGCCACCTCCAACGGGATTCCACCACTGGCCACATCTTCGCATCTCCTCCCCTTTCGGCTTTCCGCAGAGACCGCTCCCTCCGTAGCTCCCTGGTCAATTAGTCCCTTTCCACCCGAACCACCCCCTCTCCGGGCACTTTCCCTTGCAACTGCAGGAAATGCTACACTTGTCGCTTTACCTCCCCCCTCGACTCCATCCAAGGACCCAAGCAGTCTTTCCAGGTGAGGCAGAGGTTCACCTGCACCTCCTCCAACCTCATCTATTGCATCCGCTGCTCTAGATGTCAGCTGCTCTACATCGGCGAGACCAAGCGCAGGCTTGGCGATCACTTCACCCAACACCTCCGCTCGGTTCACAATAACCAACCTGGCTCAGCACTTCAACTCCCCCTCCCAATCCGAATCCAACCTTTCTGTCCTGGGAACTCCTCCATGGCCAGAGTGAGGACCACTGTAAATTGGAGGAGCAGCACCTCATATTTCACTTGGGTAGTTTACACCCCAGCGGTATGAACATTGACTTCTCCAATTTCAGGTAGTCCCTGCTTTCTCCCTCTTTCCCCTCCCCTTCCCAGCTCTCCCACAGCCCGCTGTCTCCGCCTCTTCCTTTCTTCTTCCCACCCCCCGCTCCCCCCCACATCAGTCTGAAGAAGGGTCTCGACCCGAAATGTCACCTATTACTTTGCTCCATAGATGCTGCCTCACCCGCTGAGTTTCTCCAGCATTTTTGTCTACTTTCCGTGTTTTGTAGATGTATTTTTGTGTGCATTTATATATGCCTGTAACCTGTACTTGTATGTGCATTTGTGTGCGAGACCACACGTGTATGTGTGTGCGTGTATAATTGTGCGTATACATTTGTGTGTGGGTGTATATGTGAATGAATGCCTCTGCTTTTATGCTTGGCTTTCTATCTATGTACTAGTGTGTGTTTGCGTGTATACATACCTGTGCTATGTATGTATACATCAGTTTCAATGCATGCAAGTTGTTTGGTTGTGTGATTGTGTGTTTTTCTCCCCCTTAAATGTCCTTATTGTGCCTTATCAAAAGCTCAGGCCATCACAGAGCCTGTTCTTGATCTCTATCCAAAGCTGCCAAGGAGACGGATGTCAGGAAGCATTTGACAACAGGCTGCAATTCACCTCCTCCTCGACGGCGAGAAAAAATTACCCTCAGCTCAACGCCAGCTCTGGGGGAACCAGGAGCTGAAGGTGCCAAGGGCTAGTGGCAGCATTCAGCAGTTTAACAAGTTGCCAATTTCTTGCTGGCACCCAAAACACTGCGCAGAATCAACTGCAGTGTTTGGCCACTCTCTGTGAATTGATGGCTGTACTATGCAAGGCTGCTGGCTGGCAGCCACCACCAGTGCTGGCAGTGACACCTGCTGGTCGCAGAGACTAAGGCAAGCACAGGAAAGAATACCCCATTGGTATTGCAGCGATTGCCAGAAGGGGGAGTCAGAGACAGCATTATAGTTTAGTTTAGTTTAGTTTACAGAAACAGCGCGGAATCAGGCCCTTTGACCCACTGAGTCCACACCGACCAGCGATTCCCCGTACACTAGCACTATCCTACGCACTAGGGACAATTTACAATTTTATCGAAGACAATTAACCTACAAACCATTTGGAGTTTTTTTTTGCTTTGTGAGATGAAACCAGAATACCCGGAGAAAACCCACGTGGGTCACGGGGAGAATGTACAAACTCTGTACAGACAGCACCCGTAGTCAAGATCGAACCCGGGCCTCTGGAGCTGTGAGGCAGCAACTCTACCGCTGTGCCGCCCCCTACTCACAACATGGCATATACCACCTGTTGACTAAAACTCACACGGCATCACAGTTATGTTGAGGAGCTGTTGGCCATGGAGAGTTGTGCAGGGATCATTTGACAATGCACTTGCCTCCAGGTGCCAGGACCAGTGCAGAGATGGGCACAAAATGCAATCTTGCAACAGTGGGCAGCGGTAGAACTACTGCTTTACACTGCCAGAGTCGTGGGTTCGATCCTGGCTACGGGTGCTGTCTGTACAGAGTTTCTACATTCACCCCGTGACCCGCGTTGGTTTCCTCCCACACTCCAAAAAAAAAGTCCAAATGGTTTGTAGGTTATTTGTCTTTGGTGCGTAGGATAGGGCTAGTATACGGGGAATCGCTGGTCGGTGCGGACTCAGGTTTGTAAGTTAATCGGCTTCTGTAAATTCTGCAGAATCGTTGCCATCCCTCAATAAATAATGCAGGTAGATATAAAAGGAATTGCAGACACGGTTTGCAAAAAAAAACCCCCCACAAAGTGCTGGATTAACTGCTGGAGCTCTTCAGGCAGCATGTCTGGAGGGAATGGACAGGTGATGTTTCGGGTCAGGACCATTCTTTGAGACCAAACATTACAGAAAATCATGTGCCAAAACAATAGTGTCAATGAGAATAAGGAGGTGCAGGGCTAGAGAGTTTCAGACTCACAATAAGTTATTTTTCCTTCAGGATTTTCAAATATATGTGCATTTAATAACTACAAGTACATTTTTGAACCGCAAGGTAAAAAAAATGAAAGCTCTATGTTTGCATTGTTTAATAAAGACAGGTCCCGTCCTCAGACGTCAACTATTACCTTCTTATGATCACACCTTCCCCATCCAACACTGGACCTACCAGGCACCGCACCCGCACTGATTGCTCCTGGCCTTTTCTTGCTTTCACTTCTTCACCCTCACTCCCCCCCCCCTCGCCCAACAGCACCTTTTACCCCCCTCCCTACATCCTCTACTTTCAGTCTGCAGAAGGGTCTGCAGAAAATGTCACCCATCCATGTTCTCCAGAGATGTTGCCTGACCCGCTGAGTTACTCCAGCACTTTGTGAAGCGTCACCTATCCATGTTCTCCACAGATGCTGCCTGACCCGCTGAGTTACTCCAGCACTCTGTGAAACGTCACCTATCCATATTCTCCACAGATGCTGCCTGACCCGCTGAGTTACTCCAGCACTCTGTGAAACGTCACCTATCCATGATCTCCAGAGATGCTGCCTGACCCGCTGAGTTACTGCAGCACTGAGTACCTGTACCATGTTTAATAGAGTATTATTGCACGTGTCAGTAGAAGAGAATACTTTGTCGACATCCAAAGTGACACTTTTAAATGGCATCGCAGAGTGAAACTTGTAGCCTGTATTCTTAAAATACATTGGTCTTATTACTGTGGCTCTTGTTCCCAATCAAAACCACGTTATAACCAACAAACCAATCCACAGTGTTCCGATACATGATAAAGGGAATGACATACAGTGCAAGATAATGTCCAGTAAAGTCCGATTAAAGATAGTCCGAGGGTCTCCAATGAAGTTGCATCTTTTCCACAGCCAACAATGGACCATTGTGGGCTCCACCTATCCTTGATCATCAGTGCTGGCTTTGATTTGATCTTTTCATTAATTAATTCTTTGTACCTTTTCATACCTCTAGTTTCTATCTTCCCTGACACTTAGTCTCGACACTAAACGTCACCTATTCCTTTTCTCTGGAGATGTTGCCTGGCCCGTTGAGTTACTCCAGCATTTTGTGCCTATCTTCGGTGTAAACCAGCATCTGCAGTTCCTTCCTACACATTATAACCAATTTGTACCCTAACTCATCACTCACATTGTGTCCAATCTGTTATGGAAAGGCGCATTGTAGCAGAACCAGCTGTATTGAGGACAAAGGGAACTGCAGATGCTGGAATCTTGAGCAAAACACAAAGCGTTGGAGGAACTTAACGGGTCGGGTAACATCTGTGGAGGGAATTGAAACTGAAGCTGTATTAAAACTAATTGTGCTCACAATTTAATTGCACAAGGCATTCTGCAATTTCTCTGGAGTGAAATGTTATCCTTCCTTGCAAACTGTTTTGCACCACTCCTGGATTTAAGCCATCCCCAGCCGTGACTTTTCCTATCAGCACTGCTGCACAGAGGGTGGCATCATTCCCTGTGGAGCATCCTGAGAAATCTGGATCCAGTTGTACCAGGAACGAGCATCATCAGACACTCCCGGATCAACCGGGTTTTCCCAATGCAATGCTGGACTGGGAACCATGTCAATAAGTCCCTCCAATAAGACTCTCAGTCTGAAGAAGGGTCTCGACCCAAAACGCCACCCATTCCTTTTCTCCAGTGATGCTGCCTGCCCTGCTCAATGACTCCAGCTTTTTTTTGTCTATCTTCAATAAGTCCCTTGCATTCCCTTGGCCACTCCCTAGATTCCAGCCCTCCTATGATCACCAGCAGGGCGGCGCAGTGGTATAGTTGCTGCCTAAAGGGCCTGTCCCACTTAGGCGACTTTTTCAGCGATAGCCAGCGTCTGTCGTGGTGAGACGTCGAGAAACCGCCCCCTACAACAATGTCTATGACATGCTGCCACCTAGTCGAAGTCAAGCTACGACAAGCTACGTGAACCGGCGTTCCAATTCCTCGCGGCCCGCGACGTCAACCCACGACAACGCCCACGACAGCCTACGACAATATAGACGACAGTCTACGACAACCGAAGTCAACCTACGTCAGTCAGCGACCCTAATGGCGTCAACTGAAGACACGTGGAGGGGTGCATTTTTTTTCAAATGATGCAACGTGACTTCTCGTGACGCCGATACTGTCGCCGGTTGACGTGGCATGACGTAGGTTGCCGCCACTTGAAGTCAGCACCCGGCGACAGCCAACGTCAGATGGCGCCAACCTGGCGACAGGCTACGTCAACCTACGACAGCACCTACGCCAGGAGAAGTCACGCAACGTCGCCAAGAGGTTTTGAACATTTCAAAACCAAGCGGTCACAAGAAAAAGGCCACGACACATGTGGTAACAGCTCACGACAATACATGCCCCATCACCCCGCCACCATGTGGCGACAGACTATTTTCCGGCTATTGCCGAAAAAGTCGCATAAGTGGGACAGGCCCTTTATGGTGTCAGGGACCAAGGTTCGATCCTGACCTTGGATGCTCTCTGTGCAGAGTTTGCATGTTCTCCCTGTGATCTCATGGGGTTTCTCCGGGTGCTCCAGTTCCATGCCACATTCCAAAGACGTGCAGCTTTGAAGGTTAATTGGCTTCTGTAAATTGCCTCCAGTGTGTAGGATGCGAAAGTGAGCTAACATAGAATTACACACTAGGGACAATTTGGGAGGAAAACTGAGCACCCAGAGAAAACCAACGCAGTCACAGGAAGAACATACAAACTCCATACAGACAGCACCCGTAGTCAGAATCGAACTTGGGTCTCAGCAAAGGAGTGAAACATTTCGAAACAGGGAACTACAGATACTGGTGAATGCACAAAAGGACACAAAGTGCTAGAATAACTCAGCGGGTCAGGCAGCATCTTTGGAGAGAAGGCATACGTGACGTTTCCGGTGGAGATTATTCTTCAGAGTCTCCTGGTAGGGCCACCCATGGCGGTAAGGTCGAGGGGGAGGTCCCTGACAAAGAGCAATCCAACCAAGACCTCAACGGTGGAACAGGCGGAGGACGATGGCTGACCTTAGTGGAGCGTCACAACGGCTGGGAAGGCGGATGAAGGCGGCAGCAGAAAAGATTCTCCAGTCGTCTTGGACTCCATGCCACTGGACCCTGACCCAGATCTGTCAAGGACCGTGTGGTGGCTGTCTGTGCACCAGTCTCCCCACGTTAAAAAAAAAGCACGCACAGGCGTCCTCCATATAGGGAATAACACCCATGGTCAGCCATGACCGAAGGGGGCCTAAGAAGAAGAACGAGCAGACAGTTCAATGAGCAAGACAGTGGGTTTGACAATGCAGCCTCTCTTCCGCACTGGGTTGGAGAGACTGCCTGAACCTTGTGATCGGACATCTGAAACGGAACCTACCACTCTGACAGAAGGGCAAGACGTCTACCATTGCACTGTAGCTGGGGAAATGATTCAATGCAATCTGGAGAGTGTAGAAGCTGTATAAACTATGGAACAACATACAGAAGTGTTGGAGTAACTCAGCAGGTCAGGAAGCATCAGTGGAGGGAATGGACAGGCAACGTTTCAGGTCGGGACCCTTCTTCGGTCTGATTGGAACCAGCGACCTTTTCATAAGTTCATTAGTTATAGGAGCAGAATTAGGCCATTCGGCCCATCGTCTCCTCCACCATTCAATCATGGCTGATCTATCTTTCCCTCTGAACCCCATTCTCCTGCCTTCTCCCCATAACCCCTGACACCCGCACTAATCAAGAATCTATCAATCTCCGCCTTAAAAATATCCATTGACTTGGCCTCCACTGCCATCTGTGGCAAAGAATTCCACAGATTCACCACCCTCTGACTAAATAAATTCCTCCTCATCTCCTTTCTAAAGATACGTCCATTTATTCTGAGGCTGTGCCTTCTGGTCCTCGATTCCCACTGGTGGAAATAGCTTCTCCACATACACTCTATTCATAGCCTCTATTCATACTGTTCAGAAGCATGTGTAGGAAAGAACTGCAGATGCTGGTTTAATTCGAAGATAGGCACAAAATGCTGGAGTAACTCAGCGGGTCAGGCAGCATCTCTGGGGAGTAGGAATGGGTGACGTTTCGGGGCGAGACCCTTCTTCAGACCCTTCTTCAGCGTCTCTAGAGATGCTGCCTAACCCGCTGAGTTACTCGAGCATTTTGTCTGTTCGTAAGCATGTTCTAAGCTCATTGGAGATGTGTGGGGCATGGTTTTTACCCCAATGCTGGAGTAACTCTGCGGGACAGGCAGCACCTCTGGAGAGAAGGAATGGGTGATGTTTGGGGTCGAGACCCTTCGCCAGTCTGAAGAACGGTCTCAACCTGAAACGTCACCTGTTTCTTCTCTCCAGAGATGCTGCCTGACCCGCTGAGTTACTCCAGCATTTTGTGTCTATCTGTTCTGTTCTTTGTTCTACAGTGAGAATCTGAGGGAAAGGGACAAAACGTGAGCCCAGCATCCTTTCCGCAGTGCGTTCCCTTGCCTTCAGCCCGAAACAGTTAATGTTCCGCTGCGCGGAAAACCCACAGCGAGGTTTGTGTGACTCTTTTGCACAATAGGAAGATGTTCCAAACTGTTGCATGAGAACAATGGCGCTTTTCCGGGTGACTGAAGAGTGGCAACTGGTGTGACTGGCGAGCTGACAGATGAGCAGATGGGACGTTTGCTTTGTGAATGGATGATTAATGCCAAGGAGCTGAGCAGCATCGCAGCGCAGGGACCAGCGCGCAGTGCTGGGCTAAATGGGTCTTGCCAGGAAGAATTTCATTAGAGCCGGTGGGACAGATGCGCAAAGAAGCTAAAGTCAAGTGTAAGCCTGTCCCAGGCCGCAGTCTCCCTCTCGGCTGTCTCTCGCTGCAGACGCCGGGGATAATTGGATAGTGCTGATGACATTATCAGAGTGCCAGCCTTTCTTCCAAACTAGCGGAGGGGAAAATTATTTGTGATCGAGTACGAAACCTCCATCTGCTCACAGTTAAACAGAGATCCATAGCCCAGCGTGTGTCTTTAAGAGGGGATAAACAGAGCAGTAAATATCACAGCAAGGTCATGTACTGTTAATGACCGGGGCATGTTTGAACACTGCATCTTTAAAATCTGCATGACCACCCAGCTATCTACACTTCCTCTCATCGCTTCTTATCCCTTCACTCTACACTTATCTCTTCCTCTCTGCTTCTTTCATCTCTTCATCCCTGTTTTCACCTTCTTGTAATTCCCTGCATTTTCCCTGTTTTTCTATCATTTATTCTTTTTTTCAAAGTTTTCCCTTTCTGTCTCACTCGGTTGCCATTACACATTTTATCTTTCACTCCAGTTCCTTGTCCCTCTCTTTCCTGGTTCCTTTCTTCACCTCACTTCTTTATGTGCAGTGGCTTCTGTTCTTTCACTTTTACTTTCTCCCCCCCCTTCCTTTCTCCCCCCCTTTCTCCCCCCCTTTCTCCCCCCCCTTCCCCCCCCCCTTTCTCCCCCCCCTTTCTTCCCCCCCTTTTCTTCCCCCCCTTCCCCCCCCCTTTTCTTCCCCCCCTTTCCCCCCCTTTTCTTCTCCCCCCCCTTTTCTTCCCCCCCCTCCTTTCCTCCCCCCCCTTTCATCCCCCCCTTCCCCCCCCCACTTTTCTTCCCCCCCTTTCTCCCCCCCTTTTCTCCCCCCCCCTTTCCTCTCCCCCCCTTTCTTCTCCCCCCCCCCCATTTCTCTCCCCCCACTTTCTCTCTCCCCCCCCCCTTTCTCTCTCACTGCCTCTCACTTTCTTTCCTCAACCTTGCTGCCCGAGGCTTTGCTCTTACAACCTGCACATGAGACTTTGGAAACAGATCCTTATTTGAGCATTTTATCTTTAACTTTGGGGAATATAGTAAAATGGCAATTATCCAATTAGGCACACGTTAAGCATCTATCCCTTGGGATATGGGGAGGGAGAGATATATTGGAGTTATTCTAAACCATGCATCAATATCCTTTGGTATTTTATTTTTGGGGTGGGATATAAACATTGCTTGTGATTCTGACATTTACAGAACATCCTTGTCCCTGAAGAGGTTTAATATAACTAAGTAACTGGCAGAGATGTTTCAGGGGCCAGATCAAGTCAACCATATTGTGCGGTCACACAAACCAGCTCAAATGTAAACGGGAGGTTTTCTCTCCTTAAACGACGTTTGTGCACTAATTAGTTTAGTTTAGTTTAGTTTACTTGCAGTGTGGAAACAGGCCCTTCGGCCTAACCGAGTCCGCCCAGACCACTGATCCCCGCACACTAACACTATCCTAGGGGCAATTTACAATCTTTACCGAAGCCAATTAACCTGCATGCCTTTGGAGTGTGGGAGGAAACCGGAGCACCCGGAGAATACCCGCCGATCCCATTTACCTGTGCTTGCTGCTTAGTCGGCTATGCCTTGGTAATTCAAGTGCTCATCCACATACTTATAAATGCTGTGAGAATACCTGCTTTACTGGGCACCACAGTGACACACCTGGCAGAGCTGCTACCTCACAGCGTTTGCGACCCAGGTTCGATCCTGACCTCGGGTACTGTCTAGGTGGAGTTTGCATGTTCTCCCTGTGACCAAGTGGGTTTCCTCCAGCATCTCCGATCTCCACCCACATAACAGACGTGCGGGTTCTGTAAATTGTCCCTAATGTGTAGGATAGAACCAGTGTTGGTGGATTTGGTGGGCCGAAGGGCCTGTTTCCACGCCTTATCGCTATTACAAACTAAACTATACCAAATACGCAGGATGAAGAAGTGTTTCTACCCGAAATGTTGCCTATTTCCTTCGCTACATAGATGCTGCCTCAATCACTGGGTTTCTCCAGCATTTTTGTCTACCTTCGATTTTCCAGCATCTGCAGTTCCTTCTTGAACAAATATGCAGGATTGTAGGTTGAATGGTCTCTGTGAATTGCCTCTCGTTTGCAGGGAGTGGATGCAAAACTGGGGTAAAATAGAACTAGTGTGAACGGGTGATCGATGGTCAGCATGGACTCGCTGGGCCGAAGGGCCAATTTTCTTGCTGTATCTCTAAACGAAACCCAGATCCTTTCTCCCAGGGTGAAAATGTCAAAGATCAGAGGGCATAGCTTTATTGTGAGAAGGTCAAGGTTTAAAGGAGATGTGTGTGGCAGAGGGTGGTGAGTGCCTAGAACCCACTGTCAGGGGTGGTGGTTGAGGCAGATGTGACATTGGCATTTAAGACACGTTTGGATGGGCACATGGACATGCAGGGAATGGAGGGATAGGGATTACGTGCAGGCAGATAAGAGTTGGTCTTGGCATCATGTTCAGCATTGGCATTGTGGGCTGAAGGGCCCATTCTGAGGCTGTACAGTTCTATATATGTCTATGTACATGGAGTTGCCAGACACTTCAAGGTTGGGGGTGGAGGAATCTCCAGTTTCATCCCAATTTCCAAAGACGTGCGGGTTTGTAGGTTAATTGGCCTCTGTAAATTGCCCCCAATGTGCAGGGAATGGATCAGAAAGTGGGATAACATGGAGTGTGAGCGGGAATGCATGATCGATGGTCTGCGTGGACTCGGTGAAGGGCCGAAGGGCCTGTTTCCAAGCTGTATCTTTCCATTAAAGGTGGAGCAGAGGTAGAGCTACTGCCATACAGCGGCAGAGACCCAGGTTCGATCCTGACTACACCCACACCACTCTGGCCACACACTCATCTCACCACAGCCATCGGGAAGAAGGTACAGGAGCAGGAAAACTGTAACGTCCAGGTTCAGGAACAACTTCTTCCCTTCAGCCATCAGGTTATTAGACACTACAACCTCAAATAAGCTCTGGATTACAATTGCACTAGTGTTGCTTGTTTATTGAGTATGTGTGTGTGTATATATATATGTGTGTGTATTGTGAGTATGTGTATATATACACACTGATCTTTTCCTTTGTCTCTCCTGTCTATCATATACTATGTTTACATATTCTGTTGTGCTGCAGCAAGCTAGAATTTCATTGTTCTATCTGGGACACATGCAAATAAAACACTCTTGACTGTGAAATTCATTCATGTGTGCAGTTCAGTACACGTATCCCTATACATAAGTACTTGGATACATTAGATAAGCATCTCAGATACAGTACAAGTGTATGGCAGTACTACACTGAGACAGTACACAGAGTCACCAGTTTGGCCCCATTTCCAAGTCCCGGTTGTTGTAAGTGCAGGGATCTTGACCTGGCCATGAAGCTCTGTTGTCCTGGCGGTGTTGTAGGGTCGGCCTGGTCAAGCGTAGCCACGGTGTTCTCCACCGCTGTAGGCCGCGTGCGGTCCACGTGCTCGGCCTCTTGGAGCGGCGCCCGGTCCAGCCGACCCCCAGGCTGCTGTAGGGCCTCCAGCGGCCCACTCCCCCGTCAAGGCAGTTCACTTTCCCCCACAGCCCGTCTGCTCACCAGGCCTCCAGGTGGGACACAATGGAGCCATGGAAAGACCAACAGGTCAGGGCATTTCTCGCAGATGTTACTGGGAACTGCCATGGTGACCTCTCAGTACTTCTCCTCACCCTCACCAAACCCATACCTAGTTCTGTTCCCACTGGGAGAAATTCTAGGGGAGAATCAAAGTCATACAGCAATAAAACATGCCCTTCAGCCCACCAAGTGAGGCTAGGAGGCCGAGGGATAACCTTACTGAGGTGTACAAGATCATAAGAGGAAACCTAATTGAGGAGTACAAGACCATGAGGGAAGATCTTATTGAGGAGTACACAGGTAATGATGGTCCAATTCTACACGGCCATCGTAGAGTCTGTTCTCACCTTCTCCATCATGGTCTGGTTTGGCTCAGCCACCAAGCACGACACCTGGAGGCTGCAGCGAATCGTCCGATCAGCAGAGAAGGTTATTGGCTGCAACCTTCCCTCCATTGATGAACTGTACACTGCAAGGGCCAGGAAGCGAGCGGGCAAGATCATCTCTGACCCCTCTCACCCTGGCCACAAACTCTTTGAATCACTTCCCTCTGGAAGGCGACTCCGGACTGTCAAACCTGCCACAGCCAGACATAAAAACAGTTTTTATCCACAAGTAGTTGCTCTACTCAACAGCCAAAAATCTGTAGCCTCCCTTTGATCTGGTATTTTGTTGGTTCACATGCTTGATCAATGGTGTTTTATCATTAATGTTTTATTATTATTAATGTTTAGTGTTTTCTGAGTCATTCGTAACTGTCACTGTGTCATGTTGTTACTTGTGGGCGGAGCACCAAGGCAAATTCCTTGTATGTGAATACTTGGCCAATAAACTTACTTACTTACTTACAAGATTATGAGGGGTCCCTGTATGTATGTGAGGGAGGAGGTATAGGAACAGGTGTTACATCTCCTGCAGTTGCAGGGGAAAGTACCTGGGGAGGGGGCATGTGGTATGTGGTATGGGATAGGATGATTGAACCAAGGAGTTGTGGAGGGAGCAGTCTCTGTACAAGGCAGAGAGAGTTGGGGGATGTGAAGGTGTGACTGGTGGTGGTTTCATGTTAGATACCTCAGAAGGGTTTGGAGGGCAATGCAGGCAAATGGGACTAGCCCAATATACCAACTTGGTCGGCATGGACAAGGTGGGCCGTAGGGCACCAAGTAACTCAGCAGGTCAGGCAGCATCCCTGGAGAACATGGATAGGTAGCGTTTTAGGTTGGGACCCTTCAATTGCAATGGCTGTGCTGTGCTGCCCCTTCTGAGCACCAGAGGGAGCTCATGGACAGTCACAATTCCACTGGGGAACACAAGCAGGGTTCTCCCCCTCTCAGGCCCGCAGTGTCGGTCCACTCTTGGCTAGCAAAGAGCGCAGCTAAGCTAAGCCCAATGCGAACAAGTCATTATCAGGCCATGAGCTGCTGCCTCACAGCACCAGAGACCCGGGATCGATCCTGACTAAGGGGGTTGTCTGTACAGAGTTTATACGTTCTCCCTGTGACCGCGTGGGTTTCCTCGGGATGCTCCGGTTTCCTCCCACATCCCAAACGCCTGCAGGTTTGTAGGTTAATTGGGCCTCTGTAACATTGTCCCTATGTAGGGAGTGGGTGAGAAAATGGGATAACATGGAACTAGTGTGAACGGGTCGGCATGGAGTCGATGGGCCGAAGAGTCTGTAAACTAAACTAAACCATACATCTTGCTGTCTCATGGTGTATTTGTACCATTCAAGGTGTAACTGATTCTCTCTCCCCTCTCCCCTCTCCCTCTCTCCCCTCTCTCCCCTCTCCCCCCTCTCCCCTCTCCCCTCTCCCCTCTCCCCTCTCTCCCCTTTCTCCTCTCCCCCTCTCCCCTCTCCCCTCTCCCCTCTCCCCTCTCCCCTCTCCGCTCCCCCCTCTCCCCTCTCCACTTCCCCTCTCCCCTCTCACCTCTCCCTCTCCCCTCTCCACTCTCCCCTCGTCCCCTCTCCCCCCTCCCACTCCTCCCCTCTCCCCCCCCCCCCCCCTCTCCCCTCTCCCCTCTCTCCCCTCTCCCCGCTCCCCCCTGTGCCCTCTCCCCTCTCTCCCCTCTCCCCTCTCTCCCCTCTCTCCCCTCTCCTCACATAACTAGGTCCTTCTCTCAGTCCAAGAATCCCTTCCTCAGTTGCAGGATTTAACTGTATGCCCACCCTACTAATTAACGAGTAGTTGCATCTCTCTCCTCTCTCGTGTTCTATGGCTCCAGGTAGAGCTACAACTGATTTGTCCATGGGTGACGTGTTGATGTAGCCCTTTCTGGGCCAAGGTATCCCTAGTATGACTATGTTTTTGTCGGTATTGTCATTGCAGCTCTAGAGTGTACACCAGTGACCAGGAGTGAGCACTTTACTACTCGCTCAAGATGAAAGTGGGGAAACGTCAGAAACTATCAGGAGAGACCCTTATGCCCCTGTCCCACTTATGCCCCTGTCCCACTTATGCCCCTGTCCCACTTAGGAAACCTGAACGGAAACCTCTGGAGACTTTGCACCCCACCCAAGGTTTCCGTGCGGTTCCCGGAGGTTCCCGGAGGTTTTTGTCAGTCTGCTCCACTACCTGTAACCTCCGGCAACCACCTGCAACCTCCGGGAACCACGCGGAAACCTTGGGTGGGGCGCAAAGTCTCCAGAGGTTACCGTTCAGGTTTCCTAAGTGGGACAGGGGCATTAGTGCGCTGAAACACTGCATCGCCGTGCTCTCAAAGGTTTAGCTTGGTTTGGTTTAGTTTGGAGATACAGTGGGGAAACAGGTCCTTAAGCCAGCGAGGCCATTCTACACACACTAGGGACAATTTACAGAGGCCAATTAACCTACTAAACTGCATGTCTTTGGAACGTGGGAGGAAACTGGATCACCCGGAGAAAACCCACACCGCCACAAGGAGAACGTACAAACTCCCTACAGACAGCACCTGTAGTCAGGATTGTACCTGGGTCTCTGGCACTGTAAAGCAGCAACTCTACCGCTGCACCACCGTGCCAATCTTTATCCAGGTACACTGTGGGTTTGATCATTGTGGCTTTGGTCATTTACTCTAAACTCTACGCTTCAGCAAAACAATGACATAAAGTTACTCCAGCAGCGGATCAGGCAGCATCTCCAGAGTCATGGACAGCATCTACAGTTTCTTGCCTGACCATGTTCTCCAGAGATGCTGCCTGAGCCATTGAGTTACACCAGCACCTTTTGTAAACCAGCATCTGCAGTTCCTTGGTCAAAGACTTCAGACTTTAGAGATTTTAGAGATACAGCACGGAAACAGGCCCTTCGGCCCACCAAATCCATGACAACCAGCAATCTCCCCGCACTAACCTACACACACTGTGGACAATATATGTGATGCAGGATCTTTGCATTCCAAAGAGGAATTCCAATGATTCTAGGGGGAGAAAGAGGCTGACAAGGGAAGTCAAGGGCAGTATAAAACTAAAATAGAAGGCATATAACATTGCAAAGATTAGTGGGAAGCCAGAGGAGTGGGAAACTTTTAAAGAACAATAGAAGGTACTGTAACTAAATAGGCAATACGGGGAGAAAAGATGAAGTACGAAGGTAAGCTAGCCAATAATATTTTAAGACGATGGAAAGGGTTATACAAAGAGTAAGAAAGAGGCAATAATGGATGTTGGACCACTGGAGAATGAAGCAGGGGCAGTGATAGTGGGAATTAAAGGAATGGCAGAGGAGTGGAATAACTTTCAACTTTTTTGCATCAGTCTTCACAGTGGAAGACACCAGCAACGTGTTGAAATTCAAGAGAGTCAGGGGGTGGAAGTTAGTGGATTGGCTCCGACCGCCGGCCCGCGGCCTACTTCTAACCGCGGGCATGGCGGGGACTGACCCCTCCCTGGAGAAGAGCTCCGACCGCCAGCCCGCGGCCTACAACATCTTTTGAAGCCGCGGTCTGCGGTGCTTCTAACTGCGGCGCGGCGGGGACTTTAGATCTTCGACCGCCGGCCTGCGGCCTACACCATCTTGAAGCCGCGGTCTCCAGTAGGGAAGCACTGATTCAGGACTTAACCTTGTCTGAACATCTGGCCACCCGCAGCGGCGACTGCGGAGGGTTGTGGTCCCGACCACGGGGGAAAATGGAGGAGGACTGGCTAAACTTTGTGCCTTCCACCACAGTGATGAATGCTGTGGTGATGTTTGTGTTAAATGTTTATTGTGTATTGTGTGTTCTTTTTGATTGTACTGCTGCTGGCAAATTCATTTCACTGCACTTCATTGTGTACGTGACGAATTGACTATTTATCTCCAGGGAGAAGGTGCTTGGAAGCTGAAAGCGCTGAAGGTGGATAGGTCACCTGACCGGATGGACTACACCCTAGGGTTCTGAAAGAGATGGCTTTAGAGATTGTGGAGGTATTGACAGTAATATTTCAGGAATCACTGGAGTCAGGAGTGGTCCCAGATGATTGGAACATTGCCAATATTACCCCGCTGCACAAGAAGGGAGCAAAGCAGAATAGTGGGAACTATAGGCTGACTTGGGTGGATGGTAAAATTTTAGAGACCATTATAAACGAGGTTACGGAGTACTTAGAAGTTCACAATAAAATAGGCCAATGTCAGCATGGCTTTGTGAAGGGGAGGTCTTGCTTGACTAATTTGCTGGAATTCTCTGAAGAAGTAAATAGCAGGACAGACACGGGAGATTCAATAGATGTTGTTTACTTAGATTTTCCGAAAGTCTTTAATAAGGTGCCACACATGAGGCTGCTAAGGAAGATGAGAGGCCACAGTATCAAAGGGCAGCCACTAGCATGGATAGCAGGTTGGCTGGATGGCAGAAGACAAAGAGTGGCAATAAAGGGGGCTTTGTCTGGTTGGCTCCAGTGAGTGGCGGAGTTCCGCAGGGGTCGGTGCTGGGGCCGCTACTCTTCACGTTGTATGTTAATGATTTGAACGAGGGGATTGAAGGCTTTGTGGCCAAGTCTGCAGATGATACAAAAATAGGTGGAAGGGCAGGAGGTTATAGAGACAGCAGGGTCTCTGCAGAAGGACTTGGACAGGTTGGGAGAGTGGGCAGAGAAGTGGCAGATGGAATATAGTGTAGCAAAGTGTGGACTCTTTCATTTTGGTAGTACGAATAAAGGCGTAGACTTTTTCCAAACGTGAAGAGAATCCAGAAATCGGAGGTGCAAAGGGATTTGGGAATGCTGGTGCTGAATTCCCAAAAAGTTAATCTGCAAGTCAAATCAGTAGCAAAAAAAGCAAACTCAATAAAAGCATTTATTTCAAGAGGGCTTGTATACAAAAGCAGGGATGTAATGCTGAGGCTCTATAAGGCCGCATTTGGAATTTTGTGGGCAATTTTAGGCACCTATTCTGAGGAAGGATGTGCTGGCTCTGGAGAGGGTTCAGAGGAGGTTTACAAGAATGATCTCAGGAGTGAGTAGGTTAACATATGATGAGCGTTTGACGGCACTGGGCCTGTACTCGCTGGAGTTTAGAAGAATGAGGGGAGACCTCATTGCAACAGAAAGATTAGTGAAAGGCTTGGATAGAGTGCATGAGGATGTTTCCATTAGTGGGAGAGTCTAGGACTAGAGGTCACAGCCTCAGAAATAAAGGACGTTCTTTTAGGAAGGAGATGAGGAGAAATTTATTTAGGCAGAGGGTGGTGAATCTGTGGAATTATTTGCCACAGATGACTGTGGAGGCTAAGTCAATGGATATTTTTAAGGCAGAGAAAGATAGATTCTTCATTAGTACGGGTTATGGAGAGAAGGCAGGAGAATTGGGTTAGGAGGGAGAGATAGACCAGCCATGATTGAATGGCGGAGTAGACTTGATGGGGCGAATGACCTAATCACTCCTATCACTTATGACCTTATGACCTTAATTTTACAAAACTTACCAAAGCCAGTTAACTTACAAACCTGTATGACTTTGGAGTGTGGGGTGGGAACCAAAGAGCTCGGAGAAAACCCATGCAGGTCACGAGGAGAACGTACAAACTCCATACAGACAGCACCCGCAGTCAGGATCATACCTGGGACACCGGCGTTGTAAGGCAGCAACTCTACTGCTGCGCCACTGTGCCACCCCTAATCTTATCTTTTTTTTCTGTCTATATTGATTCAGCAGTTCTTCTGGACAAAGGAAAAATGCTTTGGCTAAGAGTGAATATTGTTTCAGGGATGAATTGATACATTATTTCGTAAATCTGATCTATCTGTGTACTTTCATTCATTCATTCATTCATGGCTGTTGGCTGAGGTTGTAAAGGCAGCAGTTCTTACTCATCCCACTGCCCCTGAGAAGATGGAGTATTACTTTCTTATGGAGTCATAAAGTTATACAGTGTGGAAACAGGCCCATCGGCCCAACTTGCCCACACCGGCCAACAATGTCCCTCAAAACCTCTCCTAACCATGTATCTATCAAACTGTTTGTTAAATGTCACGATAGTACCTGCCACAACGACCTCCTCTGGCAGCTTGTTCCATACACCCACCACCCTTTGTATGAAAAAGTTACCCCTCAGATTCCTATTAAATCTTTCCCCCCTCACCTTAAACCTACTGTATGTCCTCTTGTACTCGATTCCCCTACTACGGACAAGAGACTCTGTGCGTGTACCCAATCTATTCCTCTCATGATTTTATACACCTCTATAAGATCCATTGGAATGTGGCTCCATTCTTGGACCATGTGATGAATGTATTCCAACAATGTGGTGAAGTTTGAACTTCCAGGTTTTTGAGCCAGCGACAGTGATCGATTTTCTGGTCAGGATTTTCTAGTCCTTCCCGGGCTTGGCAAGTTGCCGGGACACAACTCTGAGATGTTGCATGGTGTAGTCACGGTACAGCATTCGCCGGCACCTAGCAGTGAGTCTAGGACTAGAGGTCACAGCCTCAGAAATAAAGGACGTTCTTTTAGCGCCACACAGCGCCAGAGTCACCTCACAGCGCCAGAGACCCAGATTCGATCCTGACCTCAGATGCTGTCTGTGTGGAGTTTGCACGTTCTCACTGTGACCGCGGTTTCCGGTTTCCTCCCACTTCCCCAAAACGTACGGGTTTGCAGTTGAATTGGCTTCTGCAAATTGCCCTCTAGGGTGTAGGGAGTGGATGAGGTAGTGGGACAACATAGAACTAGTGTGAACGGGTGATCGATGGTCAGTGTGGGCTGAAGGGCCTCTTTCCATGTTGTATCCCTGAACTAAACCCATGGGGGATGGGGAGAGGGGGATGGTAAGTGAGTGGTTCAGTCTGGTAATGGCGGGATGCAATCAAAGGCTACCTGACTGCCTCCCGCCGTTCTTTGATCTGTATAGTGTTGTGAGGGGGATATAGAACAGTACAGTACAGGAATGGGCCCTTCGGCCCACAATGTGTACACTGCACATGATACCAGGTTAAACTGATCTCATCTGCCTGTATATGATCCATATTCCTCTATACAAAGTATACAGAAGATATACCAAAGATGGATACAAAGTGCTGGAGTAACTCAGCAGGTCAGACAGCATCTCTGGAGTTAAAGGAACAGGTGACGTTTCGGGTTGGGACCCTTCTTCAGACTCAGTCCCGACTTGAAACGTCACCTCAACTTTTCTTCCAGATATGCTGCCTGGCCCACTGAGTTACTCCAGCACTTTGTGTCTATCCCTCTATTCCTTGCTCTTCCATGTGCCTATCTATAAGCCTCTTAAACACCACGGTCGTATTGGCCTCCACCACCCTGTGTAAAATAAATCTTCCCCCGCACATCTCCATTAAACTTTCCCCCTCTTATAGAAACATAGAAACATAGAAAATAGGTGCAGGAGTAGGCCATTCGGCCCTTCGAGCCTGCACCGCCATTCAATATGATCATCCAACTCAGTATCCCGTACCTGCCTTCTCTCCATACCCCCTGATCCCTCTAGCCACAAGGGCCACATCTAACTCCCTCTTAAATATAGCCAACGAACTGGCCTCAACTACCTTCTGTGGCAGAGAGTTTCAGAGATTCACCACTCTGCGTGAAAAATGTTCTTCTCATCTCGGTTCTAAAGGATTTCCCCTCTATCCTTAAGCTGTGACCCCTTGTCCTGGACTTCCCCAACATCGGGAACAATCTTCCTGCATCTCATAGATGTGCCCTCTAGTGTTGGATATTTCCACCTTGGGGAAAAAGATTCTGGCTTTCTACCCTATCTATGCCTCTCACAATTTTATCAAGTCTTCCCCCAACCTCCGACGTTCCAGAGAAAACAATCCAAGTTTATCCAACCTCTGCTTGTAGCTGAAACCCTCTAATCCATACAGCCTTTTGGTAAACCAGATTACTATCTAAATGGCGTCAAGTTGGGAAAAGGGGAAGTACCACGGGATCTGGGGGTCCTTGTACATCAGTCTATGAAAGTAAGCATGCAAGTACAGCAGGCAGTGAAGAAAGCGAATGGTATGTTGGCCTTTATAACAAGAGGAATCGATTATAGGAGCAAAGAGGTCCTTCTGCAGTTGTACAGAGCCCTGGTGAGACCACACCTGGAGTATTGTGCAGCGTAGGTTTACAAGGTTAATTCCCGGGATGACGGGACTGTCATATGTTGAGAGAATGGAGCAGCTGGGCTTGTATACTCTGGAGTTTAGAAGGATGAGAGGATATCTCATTGAAACATATAAGATTGTTAAGGGCTTGGACACACTAGAGGCAGGAAACATGTTCCTGATGTTGGGGGATCATGGCTGATCATCCCCAATCAGTACCCTGTTCCTGCCTTCTCCCCATATCCCCTGACTCAGCTATTTTTAAGAGCCCTATCTAGCTCTCTCTTGAAAGCATCCAGAGAACCTGCCTCCACTGCCCTCTGAGGCAGAGAATTCCACAGACTCACCACTCTCTGTGAGAAAAAGTGTTTCCTCGTCTCCGTTCTAAATGGCTTACTCCTCATTCTTAAACTGTGGCCCCTGGTTCTGGACTCCCCCAACATCGGGAACAAGTTTCCTGCCTTCTAAACTCCAGAGTGTACTAGCCCAGCTGCTCCATTCTCTCAGCATATGACAGTCCCGCCATCCCGGGAATTAACCTTGTAAACCTATGCTGCACTCCCTCAATAGCCAGAATGTCCTTCCTCAAATTAGGGGACCAAAACTGTACACAATACTCCAGGTGTGGTCTCACTAGGGCTCTGTACAACTGCAGAAGGACCTCTTTGCTCCTATATTCGATTCCTCTTGTTATAAAGGCCAACATACCATTCGCTTTCTTCACTGCCTGCTGTACCTGGGTCTCGACCCGAAACGTCGCACATTCCGTCTCTCCAGAGATGCTGCATGACCCGCTGAGTTACTCCTGCATTTTGTGTTTATCTTCGGTTTAAACCAGCATCTGCAGTTCCTTCCTACACATTGGGTGTGGTTGGGGGGGGAGAGGGGTACCCATTTCACTGGGGTGTAATCTGCCCAGTCAAAATATGAGGTGCTGAACCTCCAATTTGCCCTGGGCCTCACTCTGACAGTGGAGGAGGCCCAGGACAGAAAGGCCAGTGTGGGAATGGGAAGGGGAACTAAAATGCTTGGCCACCAGGAGATGGCATAGGCAAGGTAGACTGAGCGTAGGTGTACAGCGAAACGATCGTTCAGTCTGCACTTAGTGTCGCCGATACATAGGATTCCACATCAAGCTCAATGGATACTGTAGCTGATGTTGGAGGAGGTGCAAGGAGGTAGGAGAGTCACCTCCACTGGACGCTAGGTCTTTGGGTATTGGGTCACTTTAAAATGGAAATTGACAGATTCTCGATTAGGATGGGTGTTAAAGGTTCAATTCAATTCAATGCAATATTTATTCCATGTCATTTGAACCTCAGTGAGGCTCAAACGAAACTCCGTTTCTACAGCCATACAAACAAAACAATTCCTACAAGACACACAAACAATTCAGTTTACACAAACATCCATCACAGTGAATCTCCTCCTCACTGTGATGGAAGGCAAAGTCTTGTCTCTCCCCTGTGCAACATTTTTCTACCGATGTTGAAGCCCCAGGCGGGCGGTGGTAAGTCTCACGGCCTTTAAGGCCGCGCCGGGCGATGTACGACCCCGCTCCAGGTCTAAATGCCACAAAGTTGGAGTCCCCGGCGGGCGTAAGAATGTCCCGCGGCCATTAAAGCGGGGAGAAGGCAAGAGAATGGGGCTGAGAGGGAGAGATAGATCAGCCATGATGGAATGCATCATTTAGCCAGGCTTCATCTTCTTTTCGTGTCCATCTTGTTACAAATGTTGGCCTCGCTGTCGTCGTCCGTCCTGAAAACCCTCCGGCGACAATCAGTGGGAGCCGTCACTTGTCGCAGGTGGTGGCAGAATTAGCTCAGGATACCTCCAGTTTCCAGTCCCGCGACGTGGACGCTTCTGCTATGGGGCCATTTAGCCAGTGATGGAGATGATATTGTACTCTGGGTTGGCATGTGGGGCCATTTTCCAAGAGCAAGAGGAATCCACGGTGATCGGGTCGTCCGCATATCAAGTTGGGTAAGTTGTGGTGGGCGGTGACACTTAATTGAATATTTTTGTAGTAAACACCTGCCACCCCTGAACCCCCCCTCACTCCGAGTCCCCATCCATTGTACCACTAGAGTTCAGTGGCAAAGATACACGGCTTTGGTGTTCCGGCAACACAAGAGGTCAGATTCAAAGCTGATCGAGACCTTTGGCCTTTGACCCTTGCAGCTGGGCTCTACCTTCTTCCTGCTGCCTGTCCGATTATGCAGACTTGATTGTCCGATCCCCTCCATGATCAGCAATTGGCCACGGCATTAACATGTTGATCTTTCCAGCCTCTCGTCCCACACAAAGGACATTGTCTGGGATGAATGTGTCTTGTCTGCTGTGAAAAATGAACAGTTTAAAAGGACAAGGCAAACACTCCCAGAAGGAGTGGACAGGAGGGTCTCTCTCTTCTGGGAGGTCCAATACATCTCACTAACACATCCCCACAAGCCACCGACTCAAACTTCACTTTGACAATGAAAAGAAGAGGAAGTTGTACACTTTGTTTCGTTTCGTGCTTCGAAAGTCAATGTTCGGTCTGTTTGAAAGGATTTTATTCATGTCTACACCGTCAGAACCATGGTAAAGAAAAGGGCAGCTGGTTGGCGCAGTGGTAGAGTTGCTGCCTCACAGTGATAGACGCCCTGGGTCAGTCCTTACTACGGGCGCTGTCTGTACGGAGTTTGCACGTTCTCCACGTGACTGCGTGAGTTTTCTCCGGGTGCTCTGGTTTCCGCCCACACTCCAAAGATAGGTTAATTGGCTTTGGTGAAAATTGTAAATTTTTGCTAGTGTGTAGGTTAGTGCTAGTGTACAGGGATTGCTGGTCGGTGCGGACTCGTTGGGCCGAAGGGCCTGTTTCTTCTATTATGTATCTCGAAACTAAACCAAACCAAACTAAACTAAACTAAACTGGGCTGGACAGACCTGCAGTGTTTTCCCTGGAGTGCCGGAGGTTGAGAGCAGACCTGATTGAAATAAATCCAATGATGAGGTACAGGCCTCTCACACAGTCAGAACCATTGTCCCAGGGTGGGAAAATGAAATACTAGTAGAGTTGCTGCCTTACAGCGAACGCAGCACCGGACACCCGGGTTCGATCCCGACTACGGGTGCTGTCTGTACGGAGTTTGTACGTTCTCCCCGTGACCTGCGTTGGTTTTTTCCGAGATCTTCGGTTTCCTCCCACACTCCAAAGACGTACAGGTTTGTAGGTTAATTGGCTTGGTAAATGTAAAAAATGTCCCTGGCGGGTGTTAATGTGCGGGGATCGCTGGTCGGTGCGGACCCGGTGGGCCGAAGGGCCTGTTTCCGCGCTGGATCTCTAAACTAAACTAAACTAAACACACCTATAATGAAAGAGGCAAAGTTTAAAGGAGATGTGCGTGTCAATTTTCATTACACAGGCAGTGAGTGCCTGAGACGTGCAGCCAGAGCTGGTGGTGGTGGTGGAGGAGGCAGATACAATAGTGGCATTGAAGAGACTTTTGATACACACTTTTGTGCGTGTGTGTGTGCGTTTGTGTGCATGCAGACGTATATGTGTGCACACTGGTGTAAGCACATGTAGAAACAAGGAACTGCAGATGTTGGTTTATACTAAAGAAGGACACAATGTGCTGGAGTAACTCAGCGGATCCGGCGGCATCTCTGGAGAAAAAGGATGGGTGACGTTTCGGATCAGGATGCTACTTCCTGACCTGAACCATCACCTATCCTTATTTTCTCCAAAGATGCTGCCTGACCCGCTGAGTTATTCCAGCACATTGTGTCTATCTTTGGTGTATGCGCATGTTTGTGTACATTTATATATGCGCATGCGTATATGCGGGACAGGCAGCATCTCTGGAGAGAAGGAGTGGGTGATGTTTCGGGTCGAGACCCTTCTTCAGACTCAATGTGTATACACCTATGAGTGTGTACATGCGCAGATATGTATACATGCCTGTGTATGCACATGTAAATGTACGTACTTGCATGTTTGTATGTGTGACTTGGATAATGGTGTACACATCTTGTCACCTTGTTATGGTGGAGAAGCTTGTGTGGTCCTGAGATCCTGAGAGCGATGCCGTCTGGAGCTATGCTCCTGGTAGGGCCTCCCATGGCGGTAAGGTCAAGGGGGAGGTCCCTGACAAAGAGCAATCTAACCAAGACCTCAACGGTGGAACAGGCGGAGGGCGATGGCTGACCTTAGTGGAGCGTCACAACGGCTGGGAAGGCGGATGAAGGCTGCAGCAGAAAAGGGTCTCCGGTCGTCTTGGACTCCATGCCACTGGATCTTGACCCATATCTGTCAAGGACCAGTCTCCCCACGTTAAACAAAGTCACGCACAGGCATCCTCCATGAGAGGACAGTCATGCTCATTTTGAGTGACCGCCGATGATGATTGGTATGTATGTATGTGCGTGTGCCTATGTGTGAGTGTGTGTGTATATGTGTGTATATGTAAGTCGTGAGTGTGTGTGTGTGTGAATGTGCACATGTGTGTATGTATATGTGTGTTTGTGCGCATGTGTGTGTGTATGTATGTGAGTGTGTGGATGAGTGTGTGTGTTTGTGCGCATGCGTGTGCGTGTGTATGTGAGTGTGTGTGTGAGAGTGTGTGAGTGTGCTTGCGCATCTGTGAACGCATGTGAATGTGTGTGCATGTCAGTGTGTGTGTATATGAGTGCGTGTATGCGTGCGCATGTGTGTGAGTGTGTGTGCGTGTGTGTCTGCGCGTACGTGTGCGCGTGTGTGTTGGTGCGTGCGTGTGTAAGTGTGTGAGTGCGTGTGTGCGTATGCTCGTGTGCATGTGAGTGTGATTGTGTGTGTGATTGTGTGTGTGTGAGTGTGTGCATGTGTATGTGCGCATGCGTGCATGTGCGCACATGTGTGTGAGTGCAGTTGTGTGTATGTGAGTGCGTGTGTGTATGTATATGTGAGTGTGCATGTGAGTGTGTGCATGCTCGTGCGCATGTGTGTGTGTGTATGTGTGTGAGTGCGTGTGTGTGTGCGCGCGTGTGTGTGTGTGCGCATGTGTGTGTATGTGTGTGAGTGCGTGTGTGCGTATGCTCGTGTGCATGTGCGTGTGAGTGTGATTGTGTGTGAGTGAGTGTGTGTGCGCGCGTGTGTGTGTGCGCATGTGTGTGTGTGTATGTGTGTGAGTGCGTGTGTGCGTATGCTCGTGTGCATGTGCGTGTGAGTGTGATTGTGTGTGTATGTGTGTGTGTACATGTCAATAGCTTGCAGTTGGAAAGGCCTCCCCTCAGACAAGTGGCACTGTAGGGGGCAGGAACTGTTCTGTAAAGGGTAGGAGTTGCCCTGTGAAAGGTTTTGAAGTCCCATTGCAGCAGAGTCAGTGTCGAACAGCTTCAGCCAAGGCTGCTGGCCTCATCGCGGGCTGTGGCAAGGAATGGCTGGGGGGATGAAAGCTCTTCCGTAAGCCGGGGTAATCTTGTTTGCACCTTCTTGTGGTGAGCATGTCCAGCTCCCATGGTGTTTGTCTGCACACTGATACTAATTGAATCTTCGGTTGCCGTTATTGAACAGAAGTAGATTTCCCAGGTCCTTGGAGGCTGAGGTTGTTGGATTGAAGCAGACGTGATTTTGTCTCGGCCCGGATCTGAGTGTTTAGGGCGGTCAGCAGCAGAATACAAATAGCATCCGGTAAAAACATGCTGGTGGTCTGTGGGGTAAGGCAATGATGGTGACAGACGCTGCAGAAATAATTTAGTTTAGAGATACAGCATGGTAACAGGCCCTTCAGCCCACCGAGTCATGCCGACCAGCGATCACCCATCCACACTAGTTATAGCCATGGAACAAAACGGCGTAGAAACAGGCCATTCAGCCCACCCTTCTGCTTCATATCCATCCAGCAGTGGCTGCCTCGTCAACAGTCTATCTGTCCCTTCCTTCTTTGTTGTTTTAATAGTATATGTTAAATGTATGTTTTTAGTATTCTTTAGCATGTTTTATGTGGGGTGGGGGGGTGGGGGGGGAGGTTGGGAGAATTTTTTAAAAATCTCTTACCTCGACGGAGATTTGATTTTTTTCCCCCGTATATCGTATCTCGGTCCGCACTGCGGCCTAACTTCGTGGAGTTGACGGTGCCTTTGCTGGAGACCGACTTCGGGAGCTCCAACCGTGGGAGCCTGCAGGACTTTAACATCGTGGAGCTCGCTGTTCCTGGTTGGAGACCGACTTCAGGAGTTCCACGCCGCAGGAACTTCGATCGACCCGATGAGGGAACTCCCAACGCGGGGGCTTTGATCTCCGGCTGCGGGAGCTTCAATCGCCCTGACTGCGGATGGTTCGACTGCCCCGACCACGGGAGAATAAAGAGGAAGAAGACTGGACTTTATTGCCTTCCATCACAGTGAGGAATGTGGGGAATCCACTGTGGTGGATGTTTATGTTAACTTTTATGTAGTTGTGTGTCGTGTGGCTTTTTTTTAGTATGGCTGTATGATAATTCGCGTATCACTGTACCTTAATTGGTACACTGGCCCATATCCCTCTAAACCTGTCCCATTCATGTACCTGTCTAAATGGTTATTAAACATTGCGATATTACCTGCCTCAACTACCTCTTACAGCAGCTCATTCCATACACCTACCACCTTTTGTGTAAAAAATGCTATCTCTCAGGTTCCTATTAAAGCTTTTTCCCCTCACCTTAAACCTATGCCTTATGCCCTACTCTGGGCAAGACACTCTGTGCACTTACCCGATCTATTCCACTCATGATTTTGGACACCTCATTCCTCATCCTCCTGCGCTCCAAGGATTAGAGCCCCAGACTGCTTAACCTCTCCTTATAGCTCAGGCCATCGAGTCTTGGCAACACCCTTATAAAGTTCAATGTTATCCCAGTCTTGCATCAAACTCCTACACACTCGGGGTGATTTACAGAAGTGTGAACGGGTGATCGACGGCCTGCATGGACTAGGTGGGCCAAAGGGACTGTTTCCAAACTAAATCTCTGAACTAAACTGAATCAGTCTGAAGAAAGGTCCCGACCTGAAACGTCACCCATCCTTTTTTCTCCTGAGATGATGCCTGACCCATTGAGTTACTCCAGTACTTTGCGTCTACCTTTGGTATAGACCAGCATCTGCACTTCTTTGTTTCTCCAATAACCATTCTCTTTTTTCTACCATGGTAACTTCTTCAACTGGTTCATCAAAGATGGACAAAAGAGCTTTCTGGGCTCCTAAGCTGAGATGGGAGTGCTATTGGCCTACATAAGGTTTTTTTGTTCCCCTGACAAGTGCTTTCAAATGGGAAGTGCTGTGATTTCATCTACACAATGTGGTGATCACAGGCCAAATCATTCCCTTCAATGCTGCAACATCTCTGCTCCTCCTGACTCTCTCATGACTCCGCTCAGCGGATCTATACAGAGATACCCAACACTAAGATCAAGGCATGGAGTTTTGCCTTTAAATGTGTTTTTGGACAATCCCTATTAAAATTGTTGCCACAATTGTGCTGGCTTACAAAATTCATTTGATAGTTTTAGTTTCTCCAAATCTTCGCTTGCAATATTAAAAATAATCCCAACGTCAGGGTCAAAAGAAGGGTCCCGACCCGAAATGTCAACCATCCTTTTTCTCCAGAGATGCTGCCTGACCCGCTGAGTTACTCCAACATTTTCTGTCTATCCTTGGTATGAACATTAAATTTTCCAATTTGAGGTAAATGGAAAACCCCTCACTCTCTCCCTTTAGCCTGCTAACGCCGTCCCATGAATAGTCTTTGCTCTAAGTGGATAGCACGCAACAAAAAGCTTTTCACTGTACCTTGCTACAGATGACAATAATAAATTAAACGAAACTCATTATTTTGTCTCACATCTTCTGTTTTTTTCATCCTTGTCCTTTACCATCTGCCTATCAAAACCACCATTCTCAGGATGGCGGGACTGTCATATGCTGAGAGAATGGAGCAGCTGGGCTTGTATACTCTGGAGTTTAGAAGGATGAGAGGGGATCTTATTGTAACATATAAGATTATTAAGGGTTTGGACACGCTAGAGACAGGAAACATGTTCCCGATGTTGGGGGAGTCCAGAACCATAGGCCACAGTTTAAGAATAAGGGGTAAACCATTTAGAACAGAGATGAGGAAACACTTTTTCACACAGAGAGTTGTGAATCTGTGGGATTTTACTTCGGAGTCACGTGAAGACCCCGCCTGCACGCATGCGCGACATAGCGTCTCACGCAGTGCACAGCGAAGGGTGGGAGAACGAGCTCTCCCGCAGCAAGTTTAAAACGGGACCTCCAGGTAAGTAAACTACTCTGAGGTCGTATTTTGGAAATCCTTGTTCTGCTTCTCGTTACAGCGCAATGAACAAGGGAAGACAAGCAAAGAAGGTCGTACCCCGTCCGACTGCGGTGGACCAGGAGGGTCCCAGCAGCGGGGGGCGACCGGCGGCACCTGGACCGCACACGCTGCGGTCCTCAGTCACCGACAATATCTCCGTACAGCCAAGCCCAGCGCCGCTAGCACCACAGCTCGAACAACCGCAGCGGGCTGGAGGCAAGGCTAAACGGAAGTCGGACCGGCCGGTTTACTCGGATGAGTCCGGTGCGGAAGACTCACCGCCCGAGAGCGGCAGAGGTGACCGTTTGGGCCGCATGGAAAGGCTCATGGAGCAAATGCTCCAGCGGGACTTTCTCCGGGAGATGGGGCAAGCCCGCCAAGGGAGTGCAAGCACACCCGCTACAGTGCATTACCAAGCACTGGCCATCGCATCACCCTCAGCAGAGGGGAGCGTTGGCGACCAGGACTGGGCTGGTCAAGAACAGGGGTCACTGGCTGAAGAACACAGCAGTGTGCTGGGGGTACAGGATCAGGAAGAGCTGCTGGGAGTGGTAAACCGCTACGCGGCAACACCACGAGCGGGACGGCCGTTACAGCCCAAACTGGCGGCCAGTATTGACTACCTGTCCTTTAAACTACTCCAAGAACAGGTAGTCAATGAGGCGTTGGATCTTTACACGCCTCCCGAAAATTGCATGTCGCTCAATGTACCAGCCGTTAACAGTCAAATCTGGGGGTACATTGGGCAGGGTATCCGAACCTAAGAACTCAAATTACAAAAAATACTGAAGCTCCTGACGTCGGCTATAACTTCATATGCTCGTTCCGTGGACGGGGTTGACATGACAACCAATCAACAGGACACCCTGGCTCTGCTGTCAACACACAGTATGAGATCAACAACCTCCGGAAGGAGGCCATAAGACCTGCCCTCAACCCAAAATTCACAGGAATGTGTAAAACGCCGACCTCACTGCCACAGATCCTGCTATTTGGCAAAGACCTACCAAAGCAAGTGAAAGATCTGGATGAAGAGTCCAAGGCATTTGGACTCATGAGGGCAGGTCCCGGAACGAGCAAAACCACGCAACCCAGACGGCAGTACCCCTACGCAGCCACCAGTAGGCGTCTACTTCATGGTACTGGTGAAAGCTCGGGGCCCGCATATCATCCCCGGAGGTCTATTTTAGGACAGGGCCCAGAGCGGGCCCCATGGAAGATGCGCCACCCCCACACAGCACCACCCCGACAGACAAGGAACCAGAAGCCCAAGAAGTGAAAATTCTACCAATAACAATGGAGGTAGGTGGGTCTGGTTCCTACCAGTACATAAAAGGTGGGGGGCCTTTGCTTACAGGGAGGATGCTACACCTGTTTTTGGAAGCATGGAGGACTATCACACTTGACAATTATATACTAAAAAGTATTCAAGGATATAAAATTGAATTTAGTATGCCACCAGTTCAGCATGCACCCCAAAGGGGATTTACCCTCTCACTAAAAGAAAAACGCGAGGGACAAGCAGAACTGGTGAGGTTACATACAAAGGGAATCATAGAGAAATCTAAACATGAACCTTTGGAATTCGTATCAAATATATTTACTAAAACCAAAAAAGATGGTGGATGTCGCATCATCATTGACTTAACCACGTTGAATACTTTTGTTAGGTATATACATTTTAAAATGGAAACATTTGTAACTGCCAAACAATTGATTTCCAAAGGATACTTTATGGCAAGCATCGACTTAAAAGATGCATACTATTCAGTACCCATTCATAAGGATCATCGTAGATACCTAAAATTTAACTGGATGGGGCAACTATGGTAGTACAAATCGTTGCCTAATGGCCGAACATCAGCCCCAAGACTGTTTACCAAGATATTAAAACCGGCCCTGGCAATACTAAGAAAACAAAAACATATTGTCATGGCATATCTTGATGATATTTTTATAATAGGCAAAACCATGGAATTAGCTAATTCAGCAGTATTAGCTACTAAACATTTATTTGAAACCTTGGGGTTTATCATACATCCAGATAAATCTAAGTTGACACCATCCACAACTATGGACTATCTGGGATTCACAATTAACTCAGTCCACATGTCTGTAACGTTGCCAAAAGAAAAAGCAGCAGAATTGGCACAAGTCTGTAACAAATTAATGGTTAACAATCAATCAACCATTCGACAAGTGGCAAGAGTAATTGGGAAATTAGTAGCAGCATTTCCAGCTACCCAGTTTGGACCTTTGCATTATCAAAACTTACAAAGAGCAAAGGTGCAAGCGTTAAAACAACATGCAGGTCATTTTGACCGAACCATGAAATTACCAACCAAAGCAATATCAGAGTTACAATGGTGGAAAGAAAACATTTGGCATAGTTCCAGTCCCATCATCATCAATAACCCAACATTAACAATACAAACAGATGCTAGTGCTCAAGGCTGGGGAGCAACTAATACTATATCCAGTACAGGTGGTAGATGGAATAATCTAGAATCATCACTACTACAGACACTGGGTATAAACTATTTGGAAATGTTGGGTGCGTTCTATGGGTTAAAAGCTTATTGTTCAACTATGCACCATTTGCATGTCTGCTTACAGATTGACAATACCACAGTGGTGGCCTATATTAACCATATGGGCGAGATAAAATCCATATCATGTGATAATCTGGTCAACACAATCTGGCAATGGTGTGTCGACAAACATATTTGGCTATCAGCAATTTACTTACCAGGTAAGCTAAATACAGTGGCAGACACCAGGTCACGCAAATTCAATGATAACACTGAATGGATGTTAAACCCCAAAGCATTTGCTGAAATTAAAAAGCAATATGGAACACCAGATAGCGATCTCTTTGCATCCCGACTGAATCACCAGGTACCAACATATGTCGCTTGGGAACCAGACCCTGAGGCAGCGGCGATGGATGCATTCTCACTGAACTGGGGGAACTACTTTTTCTATGTTTTTCCCCCCTTCTGCCTCATCAGTCGGGTACTATGCAAAATACAGATGGACTCTGCTTCAGGTATTTTGGTAGTACTCGACTGGCCTACACAGCCATGGTTCCCAGTGGTCGTTGACAGGGTCATTGAACCACCCATGACCATTCCCAGTGGACCAGATCTACTGATCCACCCTGTCTCAGGCGAAAGTCACCCATGCCATGACAGAATAAACCTGTTGGGTTGCAGATTCTAAAAAGACCTTTACTGGACCTGGGATTGTCAAATAGGACCATGGACATGATGACAGCATCTCACCGACTTTCCACCAAGAAACAATATCTCTCCAGTATCAGAAAATGGGAAACATACTGCTCAAGAACAGGGACAACATACAGATCAACTACCATAACTAATGTACTGGAGTTCCTGTCCAGCCTTCACCACGATGAAGGTCTGAGCTATAGCACTATCAATTGTGCTAGAAGAGAACTGTCAGCCTATCTGGGGCAGGCACCAGGACAACAGGCCATGGGGTGTCATCCGCTGGTGGCCAAATTAATGAGAGGGATCTTCAATACAAACCCACCTAGACCTAGGTACACCAAGATCTGGGATGTCAGTGTTGTCCTGACATACCTAAGGGGATGGCCACCAGCCAGATCCCTCACTCTGGAACAGCTAACGCTGAAAATGGCTATGCTGATGGCGTTAGTCTCAGCACAAAGGGTCCAGTCCCTTTACCTACTCAGACTGGACAATATGGTCATAACATCAGACCAAATAACGTTCTCTATTCAGGAGCTGGTAAAACAGAGCACACCAGGAACTTCAGGACTCATTATTGACTCATCAGGTGTACCCACCTGACCCCCGTTTATGTGTCATGACACACCTACTACAATATATCAACGCAACCAAAGATCCCCGAGGGAGAGAAAAGGCACTATGGGTCAGCTACAAAAAGCCACATGGTCGGGTGTCGTGTCAAACCATCTCTAGATGGCTCAAACAGGTATTGGGAGCTGCTGGAGTGGATACTGATATTTATACATCTCACTCCACCAGGGCAGCATCTACATCGGCGGCTAACAGAATGGACGTGCCATTGGACCACATCCTGGCAACAGCGGGGTGGTCCATGGAAAGAACTTTCCAAACATTCTACAATAAGCCAATAGTAAAACCTGTTTCATTTGCAGAGAGAATTTTAGACTCTGCAAATATATAATTTAAGCCTGGGGTAGCGTTATTTTCTTTGTTATTGTTACAAATAAATTTCATTTATAAACAGATTCATGTTTGATTACGATAACATACTTCCTCCCTTGGATGACTTCGGCAGTGAGTGAAGCATGGACTGTTACACGGTTTGAAATCACAGAGCTTTAAAATCTTCACGTGACTCCGAAGTAAAATAGTAAGATTAAACGAGAACTTACCAGTTTGAAGTTTGATCTTTATTTTATGAGGAGTTACGATGCGGGATTACGTGCCCTCCGCTCCCACCCTCAATTATAAAGGTCAACTGGTATCTTAGTTCTCCTTATCTTTACTATGTTTATTTCAATTATTGTGTTGTTTCTGTGATTCCACATCGCTGCTTTGAAGTATGTCGCGCATGCGTGCTGGCGGGGTCTTCACGTAATCCCTCATCGTAACTCCTCATAAAATAAAGATCAAACTTCAAACTGGTAAGTTCTCGTTTAATCTTACTATTCTCTGCCTCAGAGGGTGGTGGAGGCAGGTTCTCTGGATGCTTTCAAGAGAGAGCTAGATAGGGCTCTTAAAGATAGCAGAGTCAAGGGATAGAGGGAGAAGGAAGGATGGGGTACTGATTGTGGATGATCAGCCATGATCACAGTGAATGGCGGTGCTGGCTCGAAGGGCTGAATGGTCTACTCCTGCACCTATTGTCTAATGTTTATTGTCTAACCACTTTCACTCGTACTAATCAAGAATCTATTTATCTCTGCCTTAAAAGGGTACATTAACTTGGCCTCCACAGCCTTCTGTGGCAATTAATTCCACAGATTCACCACCCTATGACTAAGGAAATAAGTGTTAAATAACATGGAAATAGACCCTTCGTCCCATCTTGACCTTGCCAATTGTTGGCATACTGGGCTAGTCCCATTTGCTTGTGTTTGGCCAATATCCATCAAAAGCCATTATATATATTACTAAAAGTCTGATCTTGACCACTTCCTGTTGATCTGTATATTGATTTTACAAAAAACGCTGCCACTTACGGCTGTGATTTTTGGCCATCTTACTCAGAGGAGGACAAGAGGTTTTTCCCATCGATTAAAAATAAATGAGTTATTAGTGATTAAAAAATGTTGAGATTCTCTTTCCTGAAGGCCACGCTCCCTCCGGAGGGACTAGAAAACCCAGAAGTGTTGACTGCCTCAGTCAGTCTCTGCAAGATGGGGGAGTGAGGGGTCACGTCTCTCAGTCTGAGCTGTGAATAACACTGAACACATGTCTACTAAGGATGTAACTAGTAGAGTGGATAAGGGAGAACCCGTGGATGTGTTATATCTGGACTTTCAGTAGGCTTTCGACAAGGTCCCACATAAGAGATTAGTATGCAAACTTAAAGCACACGGTATTGGGGGTTCGGTATTGATGTGGATAGAGAACTGGCTGGCCGACAGGAAGCAAAGAGTAGGAGTAAACGGGTCCTTTTCTGAAAGGCAGGCAGTGACTAGTGGGGTACCACAAAGCTCAGTGCTGGGACCCCAGCTATTTACAATATATATTAATGATTTGGGCGAGGGAATTGAATGCAACATCTCCAAGTTTGCAGATGACACAAAGCTGGGGTTAGCTGTGAGGAGGATGCTAGGAGGCTGCAAGGTGACTTGGATAGGTTGGGTGAGTGGGCAAATGCATGGCAGATGCAGTATAATGGGGCTAAATGTGAGGTTATCCACTTTGGTGGCCAGAACAAGAAAGCAGACCTGAATGGTGGCCGATTAGGAAAAGGGGAGATGCAACGAGACCTGGGTGTCATGCTACACCAGTCAGTGAAGAAAGCGAATGGTATGTTAGCATTCATCGCAAAAGGATTTGAGTATAGGAGCAGGGAGGTTCTACTGCAGTTGTACAGGGCCTTGGTGAGACCACACCTGGAGTATTGTGTGCAGTTTTGGTCTCCTAATCTGAGGAAAGACATTCTTGCCATAGAGGGAGTACAGAGAAGGTTCACCAGACTGTTTCCTGGGATGGCAGGACTTTTATATGAAGAAAGACTGGATAGACTCGGCTTGTACTCGCTAGAATTTAGAAGATTGAGGGGGGATCTTATAGAAACTTACAAAATTCTTAAGGGGTTGGACAGGCTAGATGCAGGAAGATTGTTCCCAATGTTGGGGAAGTCCAGAACAAGAGGTCACAGTTTAAGGATAAGGGGGAAGTATTTTAGGACCGAGATGAGAAAAACATTTTTCACACAGAGAGTGGTGAATCTGTGGAATTCTCTGCCACAGAAGGTAGTTGAGGCCAGTTCATTGGCTATATTTAAGAGGGAGTTAGATGTGTCCCTTGTGGCTAAATGGATCAGGGGGTGTGGAGAGAAGGCAGCTACAGGATACTGAGTTGGATGATCAGCAGGCTCGAAGGGCCGAATGGCCTACTCCTGCACCTATTTTCCATGTTTCTGTGTAAACTGTGAGTGGTTTTACTGACCTGTCAGTACCCTTAATGTGGTTTGAAAATATAGTTTGGAAATGCTAAAGCTGTGTTGCCTTTGGTTTGGAAATGCTAAAGCTGTGTTGCCTAATTAAAAGTTGCCTTGCCCAATTAAAGTTGTCTTGCTTAATTAAAGTTGCCTTGCCTTCTATGTAATTAAAAGTATGCGCTTTATATTGATTTTAGAAAAAACGCTACCACGTACGGCTGTGACTTTTGGCCGTCTTACTCAGAGTCCCCCTCCGCTCATCAGGTGCCGAGGATTTTCCCAACGATGAAAAATAAGAGTTATTAGTGTATAAAAAAAGTTGAAATTCTCTCTACTGTCAATCACGCCATGAAGGCCATGCTCCCTTCTGGTGGGGGGGCGGGACTATAAAACCCAGAAGTGTGGGCGTGGCTCAGTCTCTGCAAGATGGAGGAGGGAGAGGTCGCGACTCGCTGTCTTTAGTGACCTTGCACCCTGCTTGAAGTGGTAAGAAACTGCACTTGAATTTGGTGGCCTTGCACCCTGCTTGAAGTGGTAAGAAACTGCACTTGAATTTGGTGGCCTTGCACCCTGCTTGAAATGGAATTTCAAGGAATTGCCGTGAGTCAACTGCCAGCCCACCAGCCGTGAGTGAGTGAGTGAGCTGCCAGTACAATAGGCTTGAGTGACTGAGCCGCCAGCCCAAGAATCTATTCGGCTCACAATGTCCATACTAGCCCTCTGGAAACCAGTCCCTTTAGCCCACAACACCCAAACTAGTGCTCCGGAAAGCCCCCCCCCCCCCCCTGACCCCCCCCCCCCCCCTGACCCCCCCCCCCCCCTGACCCCCCCCACTGGCCACCAATATTGGAATTGGTGGAGAGGTGGAATATTGCGTTGGGGGACCAGTCCTCCCGTGTGATGCTGGGACCCAACGAGTCCCACTTAGTCTAGTTATCCATATATCTGTCCAAATGTTTTTTAGAAGTTTCAAATATTTCTGCTAACATAGCTTCCTCCGGCGGCTGATATGCAGTTACGAGCGATCCTCAATTTTAACTGTTTCATTCCACTAATTATCCTGAGTTTCTTTGGCAGATGATCATATTGAATGGCAGTGCTGGCTCGAAGGGCTGAATGGCCCAATCCTACTCCTATGTTTCTGTAAGTTGCCCCTAGTGTGTAAGCGGGATAACGTGGAACAAGTGTGCAAGTGATCAATGGTCGGCGTGGACTCGGTGGGCCGAAGGGCCTGTTTCTGCGCTCTATCTCTAAATGTAAACCTGTATTTCCTCAAACTCATTCACTTGCAGCAGAGTAGTCACTGGGCTTCAGTGGCAGGTGACTAAACCATTCCCCTCCACTCTTCATGAACATCAGGGTTTCTGCTGATACAGATACACGCAGAAAGCTGGAGTAACTCAGCGGGACAGGCAGCATCTCTGGAGAGAGGGAATGGGTGACGTTTCGTATCGAGACCCTTCTTCAGACCCGAAACGTCACCCATTCCTTCTCTCCAGAGATGCTGCCTGTCCCGCTGAGTTACTCCAGCTTTTTGTGTGTATCTTTGGTTTAAACCAGCATCTGCAGTTCCTTCTAACATTTTTCTGCTGATAAAACTGTGCTCAACCATTTACTAGCTGCGTTGCCCTTTTGTAATGGGGTTCTTTGTGAGGTATTTAAAATGGGTTCCTTGCAGCTAAATGGGGCAATAAATACAGTACACAATTTGATTTTAAGAGCCTTCCCATGGGCTTGCAAATGGACACAAGTAACAAATGGTGCATGGGTGATTCAATCAAAGTGACCAACTGAAGGCCTTGTGACACAATGTTTTCAAGAGAGGGTTAGATTTAGCTCTTAGGGCTAACGTGATCAAGGGATATGGGGAGAAAGTAGGAACGGGATACTGATTTTAGATGATCAGCCATGATCATATTGGCTTGAAGGGCCGAATGTCCTGCTCCTGCACCTATTTTCTATGTTTCTACAATGTTTTTCGAACCAACACAAACGATTGCAAAGGTTGTGTGCTGTTTCCCGTTTAGTCCATTTCAGTGGAGGTAGTGGTATAACGTAGTTACAGTTGACTTGCTTAAGATGTGCCTTGGCACCAGTGGGGCAGCACAGTGGCACAGCTGGTAGAGCCGTTACCTCAGAGCGGCAGACACCCAGTTTGACCCCGACCTCGGTACTTCCTGCGTGGGGTTTGCGCGTTCTCTCTGTGACCGCGAGGGCTTTCTCCGGGTGCTCCGGTTTCCTCCCACACACCAAGGACGTGCTGGTTTGCAGGTTAATTGGCCCTCTGTAAACTGCTCCTAGCTTGTGTAGGGCGTGGATGTGAAGGTGGAATGGCATATAGCTAGTATGTGGGTGAGTGAGAGTGATCGGCACGGTGGCGCAGTGGTAGAGTTGCTGCCTTATAGCGCCAGAGACCCGGGTTCGATCCTGACTACGGGCGCTATCTGGCATGATTAAGGTAAGCACCTCACTAATGCGTATTGTGAATGGATTGTGTCCTGGTTTCTCACTGTGGTGGTCAAAAATTCTTGCAGTGACACTGGACCTTAGGTCTGCATGCTCCAAACCCGCTGCCCAACCATGCCGCCCCTTAACCTCAATGTTGAAGTCCAACACATCCATAAAGGCACCAAGGGTCCACCACCACTGTCACTTTCTCCAGGGGTAAACCTGTCCTCCATTTGGCAATCTCCAAGCAACACATTTGGGAACATATATCAACATTCTCTGTGAGTCCCTGGTATACAACTATTCAGGAAGTCCCAGCAGTGGACCTCACTACAAGATACAGATCAAATGTTCATAACCGATAGGAGCAGAATTAGGCCATTTGGCCCATCAAGTCTACTGCTCCATTCAATCATGGCTGATCTATCTCTCCCTCCTAATCTCATTCTCCTGCCTTCTCCCCATAACCCGACACCCTGATACTAATCAAGAATCTATCTATATCTGCCTTAAAAATATCAATTGACTTGCCCTCTTCAGCCTTAGAAACATAGAAACATAGAAAATAGGTGCAGGAGGACGCCATTCGGCCCTTCGAGCCAGCACCGCCATTCATTGTGATCATGGCTGATCATCCCCAATCAATAACCCGTGCCTGCCTTCTCCCTATATCCCTTGATTCCACTAGCCCCTAGAGCTCTATCTAACTCTCTCTTAAATCCATCCAGTGACTTGGCCTCCACTGCCCTCTGTGGCAGGGAATTCCACAAATTCACAACTCTCTGGGTGAAAACGTATTTTCTCACCTCAGTCTTAAATGGCCTTTATTCTAAGTCAGTGGCCCCTGGTTCTGGACTCGCCCAACATTGGGAACATTTTTCCTGCATCTAGCTTGTCCAGTCCTTTTATAATTTTATATGTTTCCATAAGATTCCCCCTCATCCTTCTAAACTCCAGTGAATACAAGCCTTGTGTGGCAATGAATTCCACAGATTCACCACCGTCTGACTAAATAAATTCCTCCTAATCTTCTTCCTAAAGAAACGTTCTGAGGCTATGAACCCTAGTCTGAGTCTCCCAGGTGAGGAGATTATGGAAGGAATGGATGGTGGTTCTCAACATTAAACAGATGAATGAAAATATACATACCTTGCCCACACAATAGCTACTGTACTCCAGTTGCATCTTCCTTAATCGATTTTGAAGTGCCGTGCTTTGCATTCCTATTGCATGGCATAAATTGAATAGGTGTCAAAAAGGCAATTTGCTTTGATGAGCTGAGGAGCACTTCATAAATGGCCGAATAGACATTACGGTCAAACATGCTGCCAACTCTAATTTCCAATCACCTTGTCAGACATTGCCTGCGTTAAAGATTTATAGAGTCAGGCTCTTCGGCCCGACTCTTCCATGCTGACCAAGATGCCCCATCTAATCTAGTCCCATTTACCCGCATTTGGCCCATATCCATCTAAACCTTAGATAGACTCAAAAAGATGGAGTAGGTCAGCTGGACAGGCAGCATCTCTGGAGAGAAGGAATGGGTGGCGTATCGGGTCGAGACTCTTCTTCAGACTGAAATCACGGGAAAGAGAAATGAGAGATATAGACGATGATGTAGAGAGATATAGAACAATGAATGTAAGATATGCAAAAAAGGAAGCAGGCCATTGTTAGCTGCGTAGACAAAAGTGCTGGAAAAACTCAGCGGGTGCAGCAGCATCTATGGAGCAAAGGAAAGAGGCAACCTTTCGGGCCAAAACCCTTCTTCAGACTGATGTAGGATGGGGGGGGGGGGGGGGGACGGGGACGGGAGAAGAATGGAAAAAGGAAGAGGAGGAGCCCGAGGAGACAGCAAGGGCTACCGGGAATTGGAGAATTCAATGTTTGTGCCGCTAGGGTGCAGACTGCCCAAGCAGAATGTGAGGTGCTGCTCCATCAATTTCCGGTGGTGCTCACTCTGGCCATGGAGGTGTTGGGTGCATATGAGAAGCTGGTGCGACTTGGGTGGGGGAGGGATTTAGAGGGAGGGAAAGCAAGGGTTACTTGAAGTTAGAGAAATCAATATTCATACCACTGGGCTGTTCATTCTGACAATGGAGGAGGCCTAGGATTAAAATGGTCAGTGTGGGAATGGGAAGGAGAATTAAAGTGTTTAGCAACCCTCTAAACCTTTCCTATCCATAAGTACTAAACTAAATTTACTCTGTTTTAATCTGAAGAAGGGTTCGGACCCCAAAGATCGTCCATCCTTCTTCTCCAGAGATGCTGCCTGACCCGCTGAGTCAGCACTTCCCTCCTACTCATGGCAATGGCTTCCCTTTTTGGAAAGATCAATTTAATGATGTTCCTTGCGCTTATTTATCCTGGACAAAGCTGGGAACACAAGGCTAAAAACCTGTTTGTTCTGAATTGTTGACAAAATTCTGATTTTTCTTTATCTACTTCAGTTCTTTCCCGGTCGGCCGTTCATTATGAAGATGCTTCAGATCACTGACTCCTGGCTGGCAGATGTTGGCTCAGAGAACGTTACCCTTCATGCCTTTACAGATGTGCTGGACACCAGGAATGAGCTGAGCTGTTCATTAATGGATGCTACCCGTTCTTGTGCTGTAATCTTCCATCTCCTGTTTTATGAATGTGTCCTGGTTTATCACTGTGGCGGTGTCTTCCTGGTGCCAATCCGACGGAATCAGGAGGGACATCTTCACGGTGTGCCTCTCCCCAGGGTGACTGTTGTAGAGGTTGGATCGGCCTCCCTGAGGGGAAACCCACAAAACGCTAAAGTTTACATTTGACAACCGATCAGAACAAAACTTGGTGCAATCGAAGCGCAGGAGAACGGTGAGTAAGCTGGCGAAAAATCATAGCGCTATAACGTAACATTTTTGCGCAAATAGAATGACTGCGCAAACCAGAATATAACAAGGTCAGAGCTTTAGTTATGTATAGATAGATAGAAGATAGATAGATGTATAAATAGATAGATGGATGGATGGATGGATGGATGGATGGATGGATGGATGGATGGATGGATGGATGGATGGATGGATGGATGGATAGATGAACAGACAGACAGACAGACAGACAGACAGACAGACAGACAGACAGACAGACAGACAGACAGACAGACAGACAGACAGACAGACAGACAGACAGACTACAGCTCTGCCTTTAACACGATTATCCCATCCAAGTTCATCTTGTGGAACTTGGAGTCAGCATTCATCTCTGCAACTGGATCCTCGAATTCCTGACCAACAGACCCCAATCAGTGAGGATAGGGGACAAATCATCCTCCACAATAATCCTCCACACTGGTGTTCCGCAAGGATGTGTTCTCAGCCCCCTTCTTTACTCCTTGTACACCCACGACTGTGCAGCATGCACAAGTCTAATTCCATTTTCAAATTTGCAGACAACACCACCATTGTGGGCCGGATATTAATGATGGAACGGAATACAGGAAGGAGATTGAGAGCCTTGTGTCCTGGTCTCGAGACAACAATCTTTCTCTCAATGTCAGCAAGACAAAGGAGATAGTGATCGACTACAGGAAGTGAAGCGGTTCACATACCCCAGTTTGTAATGATGGCATCGTAGTTGAGATGGTTGACAACTTCTCCTTGGAGTCAATATCACCAGAAGTCCAGAACCAGGGGCCACAGTTTAAGAATAAGTGGCAGCCCATTTAGAATGGAGATGAGGAAAAACTTTTTCACCCAGAGGGTTGTGAATCTGTGGAATTCTCTGCCTCAGAAGGCAGTGGAGACCAATTCACTGAATGTTTTCAAGAGAGAGTTAGATAGGGCTCTTAAAGATAGCGGAGTCGGGGGATATGGGGCGAAGGCAGGAACGGGGTGCTGATTGTGGTTGATCGGCCATGATCACAGTGAATGGCGGTGCTGGCTCGAAGGGCTGAATGGCCTACTCCTGCACCTATTGTCTATTGTCACCATCAACCTCTCCTGGACCACCCATATTTTAGTAATGACCAGGAAATTACACCAATGCCTCTACTTCCTTAGAAGGCTGAGGAAGTTTGGCATGTCCCCGACAACTCCCACCAACCTCTACAGATGCACCAGGGAAAGCATTTTATCAGGATGCATCACTGCTTGGTTTGGGAACAGCTCCATCCAAGACCGCAATAAAATTGCAGCGAATTGTGGCGCAGCCTAGAAAAACCAACCTCCATTCTATTGATAGGCACAAAATGCTGGAGTAACTCAGCGGGACAGCCAGCATCTCTGGAGAGAAGTTTCGGGTCAAGATCCTTCCTCAGAAGACGGGTCTGAAGAAGGGTCTTGACTTGAAACATCACCTATTCCTTCTCTCCAGAGATGCTGCCTGTCCCGCTGAGTTACTCCAGCATTTTGTGCCTATCTTTGGTGTAAACCAGCATCTGCACTACTCCCTGCACTACTCCCTTCCATTGACTCCATTTATACCTCACGCTGCCTCAGCAAGGCCAGCAGCATAATCAAGGACGAGTCACACCCTGTGTACTCCCTCTTCTCCCCTCTCCAATCAGGCTAAAGGTAAAGTGTGAAAACGCACACCTCCAGATTCAGGGACAGTTTCTTCCCAGCTGTTATCAGGCAACTGAGCCATCCTACCACAACCAGAGAGCAGCGCTGAACTACTATCTACCTCAATGGTGACCCTTGGACTGTCCTTGTTTGGACTTTGCTGGCTTTACCTTGCACTACATGCTATCCCCTTATCATGTATCTATACACTGTAAATGGCTCGATTATAATCATGTATTGTCTTTCCGCTGACTGGATAGCATGCAACAAAAGCTTTTCACTGTACCTCGGTACACATGACAATAAACTAAACTAAACTGAAGGTGAAACTCATTACCACAAGGAAAACTTGCGACAAATGTTATGCACTATCCTACACACTGGGGAAACTCTGTGCCGTGTGAGTTTTTTCTGGGTGCTCCGGTTTCATTCCACACTCCAAAATGCACAGATTTGTAGGTTAATTGGCTTTGGTAAAATTGTAAATTGTCCCTAGTGTGTGTAGGATAGTGCTAGTATACGGGGTGCTCGCTGGTCGGTGCAGATTCGATGGGCCGAAAGGCCTGTTTCCACACTGTATTTCTAAGAGATAGAAAGATAGATAGATAGATAGATAGATAGATAGATAGATAGATAGATAGATAGATAGATAGATAGATAGATAGATAGATAGTTTTTAAGAAGGATCTGCAGATGCTGGAAAATCGAAGGTAAACAAAAATGCTGGAGAAACTCAGCGGGTGCAGCAGCATCTATGGAGCGGAGGAAATAGGCAACGTTTCGGGCCGAAACCCTTCTTCAGACTGATGTGGGGGAGGGGGGGGGGGGGGGGGGCGGGGAGAAGAAAGGAGAAAGGAAGAGGAGGAGCCCGAGGGCTGAGGGAGAGCTGAGAAGGGGAGGAGACAGCAAGGGATACTGGAAATTGGAGAAGTCAATGTTTATGCCGCTAGGGTGCAAACTGCACAAGAGGAATATGAGGTGCTGCTCCTCAAATTTCTGGTGGTGCTCACTCTGGCCATGGAGGAGGCCCAGGACAGAGAGGTCGGATTCGGAATGGGAGGGGAGGGGGAGTTGAAGTGCTGAGCCTCAGGGAGATCAGGTTGGTTAATGCGGACCGAGCGGAGGTGTTCGGCGAAACGATCGCCAAGCCTACGCTTGGTCTCACCGATGTAGATCAGCTGACATCTAGAGCAGCAGATGCAATAGATGAGGTTGGAGGAGATGCAGGTGAACCTCTGTCGCACCTGGAACAACTGCTTGGGTCCTTGAATGGAGTCGAGGGGGGAGGTAAAGCGACAAGTGTAGCATCTCTTGCGGTTGCAAGGGAAAGTGCCCGGGGAGGGGGTGGTACGGGATGGATGGGAAGAATGGACCAGGGAGTTACGGAGGGAGCGGTCTTTGCGGAAAGCAGACAGGGGGGGAGATGGGAAGATGTGGCGAGTGGTGGGGTCACGTTGGAGGTGGCGAAACTGACGTTATATGCACTATAAACCCACTGGATTTATGGGCTTTGGTGAAAAAATTGTCAATTGTCCCTCGTGCGTGGGATAGAGTTAGTGTACGGGGTGATCGCTGGTCGGTGCGGACCCAGTGGGCAAAAGGGCCTGTTTCCGCGCTGTATCTCTAAAGTCTAACACCAGTGCAACACCAACAACTTTGGAGGAAGCAGATATTTAATTGCACGGGGAAGTTTATAAAACAATGAATCAAAGTGGAGAGTGCTAGGTTCTCCATGTGTGCCTTTATGGGCTGACAGATGAGGTCTCAGCTGTGTGGCCAGCTGCCAGCATCTGCAAGAAATTCAATTAGAACTTCTCAGCGACAGCCCTTGAAACTGAAATAGTGCAGCTCTGCACCATGCTGCTTCTTAAAGCACACAGTGGAATTTCACCATCTTTATCAAACGGCACAAGGGGGGATAGATCTGCAATGCGGCTTTCAATGCCAAGAAAATTGACGTTAAGGAATTTTCAGCCCCCGTTTCCTTTCATTGCTAAAGGTCCTGTCCCACTGTACGAGCTAATTCAAGAGCTCTACCGAGTTTAAAAAAAAATCAAACTCGTGGTAAGCATGTGGAATATACGTAGCGGTTACGTCGGACCTCGGGACGTCTCTTAGCGGCTCGTTACGCTAACGGCAGGTACTCAGGAAACGCGGTAAACTCGTGAAGATTTTCCAACATGTTGAAAAATGTCCATGAGAGCCCCGAGTACCTACGAGCGGCTATTACCGTAATTCCCCGAGTTCGAATCTGGGGAAACTCGGGAGAACTCTTGAATTAGCTCGTACAGTGGGACAGCCCCATAAGATTCCAATAATTCCAGGGAATGCTGTAAGTGTCATTTGGGGAGAATTTAGAACACACTACATGGAACAGTACAGCCCTTTGGCCCACTATGGGCCCTCTATGTCTACGCCGATCATGATGCCAGGTTAAACTAATCTCAGATCTCTACAAGATATTTCTACAATATCCCTCCATCCCCGCCTCTCCTAATTGCCTCCACCACCACCAGCATGTTCCAAGCACCCATGAGAAAAACAACTTGCTCCACACATCTTTAGACTTTGCCCCTCTCACCTTAAAGATATTCCCCCTGGTCTTCAGCCTTTCCATGCTGGGGGGAAAAACTCTGAATGTCTTAGCCTTTCTATGCCTCTCTTGATTTGATAAACGTCTACCAGGTCTCCCCTGTGCCACTGATGCTGCAGAGAATACAATGCAAGCTTGTCCAATCTCTACTTATATAACCAAATAACCATATAACAATTACAGCACGGAAACAGGCCAACTCGGCCGTTCTAGTCCATGCCGAACACTTATTCTCCCCTAGTCACATCTACCTGCACTCAGACCATAACCCTCCATTCCTTTCCCGTCCATATAACTATCCAATTTATTTTTAAATGATAAAATCGAACCTGCCTCCACCACCTCCACTGGAAGCTCATTCCACACAGCTACCATTCTCTGAGCAAAGAAGTTCCCCCTCATGTTACCCCTAAACTTCAGTCCCTTAATTCTCAAGTCATGTCCTCTTGTTTGAATCTTCCCTACTCTCAATGGGAAAAGCTTAACCCCATCTACTCTGTCTATCCCTCTCATCATTTTAAAGACCTCTATCAAGTCCCCCCTTAACCTTCTGCGCTCCAAAGAATAAAGACCTAACTTGTTCAACCTTTCTCTGTAACTTAGTTGCTGAAACCCAGGCAACATTCTAGTAAATCTCCTCTGTACTCTCTCTATTTTGTTGACATCCTTCCTACAATTAGGCGACCAAAATTGTACACCATAGTCCAGAATTGGTCTCACCAATGCCTTGTACAATTTTAACATTACATCCCAACTTCTATACTCAATGCTCTGATTTATAAAGGCCAGCACACCAAAAGCTTTCTTTACCACCCTATCTACAAGAGATTCCACCTTCAGGGAACTGTGCACAGTTATTCCTAGATCCCTCTGTTCAACTGCATTCCTCAATTCCCTACCATTTACCATATACGTCCTATTTTGATTTGTCCTGCCAAGATGTAGCACCTCACACTTATCAGCATTAAACTCCATCTGCCATCTTTCAGCCCACTCTTCCAAATGGCCTAAATCTCTCTGTAGACTTTGAAAAGCTACTTAATTATCCACAACACCACCTATCTTAGTATCATCTGCATACTTACTAATCCAATTTACCACACCATCATCCAGATCATTGATGTACATGACAAACAACAGTAGACCCAACACAGATCCCTGTGGCACCCCACTAGTCACCGGCCTCCAACCTGACAAACAGCCATCCACCATTACTCTCTGGCATCTCCCATTCAGCCACTGTTGAATCCATCTTGCTACTCCACCATTAATACCCAACAATTGAACCTTCTTAACCAACCTTCCATGAAGAACCTTGTCAAAGGCCTTACTGAAGTCCATATAGACAACATCCACTGCTTTACCCTCATCAATTTCCCGAGTAAACTCTTCAAAAAATTCAAGAAGATGAGTCAAATATGACCTTCCAGGCACAAATCCATGTTGACTGTTCCGAATCAGACCCTATTTATCCAGATGCTTATATATATATATTATCTCTAAATATCCTTTCCAATAATTTGCCCACCACTGACGTCAAACTAACAGGTCTATAATTGCTAGGTTTACTCTTAGAACCCTTTTTAAACAATGGAACAACGCAGTACGCCAATCCTCCGGCACTATTCCCGTTTCTAATGACAATTGAAATATTTCTGTCATAGCCCCTGCTATTTCTACACTAACTTCCCTCAATGTCCTAGGGAATATCCTGTCAGGACTTGGAGACTTATCCACTTTTATATTTTTCAAAAGTGTCAGTACTTCCTCTTCTTTGAATCTCATAGTTGCCATAGCTTTCTTTGAATCTCATAACTTCCATAGCTTACTTATTTTCTTCCATGGGACAGTTTATACAAGGGGCAGTTTAGACAATAGACAATAGACAATAGGTGCAGGAGAAGGCCATTCGGCCCTTTGAGCCAGCATCCACTGGCTCTCCCTTGTCCAGCATCCACTGGCTCTCCCTTGTCCATTTTCCTAGTTACATCTTCAAAAAATTCCAGAAGATTAGTCAAGCATGATTTCCCCTTCGTAAATCCGTGCTGACTCGGACCGATCCTGTTACTGCTATCCAAATGTGCGGCTATATCAACTTTTATAATTGACTCCAGCATCTTCCCCACCACCGATATCAGGCTAACAGGTCTATAATTAGCTGTTTTCTCTCTCCCGCCTTTCTTTAAAAGTGGGATAACATTAACTACCCTCCAATCCACAGGAACTGATCCTGAGTCTATAGAACATTGGAAAATTATCACCAATGCATCCACGATTTCAAGAGCCACTTCCTTAAGTATCCTGGGATGCAGTAGAGTTGCTGCCTCACAGCACCGGTGACCCAGGTTACCCAGATCTTGAATATTGCTGCTATCTGTACTTAGTCTGTATGTTCTTACTGGACTGCGTGGGTTTTCTCCGGGTGCCCCAGGTTTCCTACAACGCTGCACAGACATGTGTGTTTGCAGGTTGATTGGCTTTGGTAAAAACAATTGTACATTTCCCCAAGTGTGTAGGATGCTGCTAGTGTACAGTGTGATCGCTGGTCGCTGTGGACATGGTGGGCTCAAGGGCCTGTTTCTGTGCTGTATCTCTGAAGTCTAAAGTCAAAAGAAGATAGATTAGCTAATTGTCATCTGATGCTGACCAATTCCTGCTGTCTCAGTGTTTACTCTCCTCTGTGTACAGTGAGTAAGGGAGCTAGCGTCTGTCAGGCTCAGCACAGTGTATGTGTATCACAGTGTAAGTCACTGCATTAAGCAAGTCTGCTTCTGACATGTGGGAGTTATTTAAAACCAGTTGAAATACCTGGGGCTATGGTTCAACTAACTCAGATGGCGCTGCACTATAAGACTGGTCCTCAGCTACTGCCGTTCAACTCCTGTACGTCCCAAACGAACTGGACAGCTTCCACTGGCAGGTGGAACACCACTACGAACATTGACTTGGCTTTTGCAAACCTGACTGGACCATCCCCACACCGTATCATCCTGGATCCCGAAATCACAACATTGCCCATCTCAGATAATCGCGGACAACCCCATCAAGCCGGTCCCAACCAAATCTGTCCTTTATAACAAGAGGAATCGAATATAAGAGCAAAGAGGTCCTTCTGCAGTGGTACAGAGTTCTAGAGAGACCACACCTGGAGTATTATGTGCCAGTTTGGTCCCCTAATTTGAGGAAAGGTATTCTTGCTACTGAGGGAGTGCAGCGTAGGTTTACAAGGTTAATTCCCGGGATGGCGGGACTGTCATATGCTGAGAGAATGGAGCAGCTGGGCTTGTACACTCTGGAGTTTAGAAGGATGAGAGAATATCTCATTGAAACATATAAGATTGTTAAGGGCTTGGACACGCTAGAGGCAGGAAACATGTTCCTGATGTTGGGGGAGTCCAGAACCAGGGGCCACAGTTTAAGAATAAGGAGATGATGAAACACTTCATTTAGAACGGAGACGAGCAAACACTTTTTCTCACAGAGAGTTGTGAGTCTGTGGAATTCTCTGCCTCAGAGGGTGGTGCAGGCAGGTTCTGTGGATGCTTTCAAGAGAAAACTAGATAGGGCTCTTAAAGATAGTGGAGTCAGGGGATATGAGGAGAAGGAAGGAACGGGGTACTGATTGGGGATGATCAGCCATGATCACGTTGAATAGCGGTGCTGGCTCGAAGGGCCGAATGGCCTACTCCTGCACCTATTGTCTATTGTCAAACCTGCAAAGAGGTGGAATTTGCGCAAGGCCAGGTGGAACTAGTTCACAAGTCTGGTGGACTTCTGGATCGACAGCCTTCCCACCCCCACCTCCACCAATCTGGACAAAGCCTACTCAGCCTTCTGCAAACTCCTCATCAGGGCAGCGAAGAGTTCCATTCCTCGCGGCTATCATTGCCGGTACATCCCCATATGGGACAAAGAGTGTGACGCATGCTACGATGCATTCCTGGACGCTGAACCTGGCGAAGAGGTTGCCTCCAAGGCTACGGAACTGACAATCCGCCTCGACAAGAAGCGCAGAGCGCGGTGGGAAGAGACAGTCCAAGGAATCGACTTCACACACTCCAGTAGGGTGGCATGGAAGACTTTCAATCTCCTCACTGGTCGAAGTACCCGCCCAAAGCATTGCCCTGTCACGGCCAACTCCATCGCCCACCAGCTCCTGGTCAATAGCCACTTCAAAGACCTGGCCAAGAATCATACTCGTTCTGTCAAACAGGAAACCACTAATCTTTGGGAAGCTCCAGGCACTGATGGGCTCCTGTCAGCAGCCTTTTCCTCTGTTATCTCTCAATTGAAATGCGGAAAAGTCCAGGGTCCTGATAACATCCCCCCCAGAATTCCTGAAACACTGCGGTCCTAAATGCCAGGTCTGGCTCCGTGAGTTCTACTCCTCTTGCCTCATTGGTCAGTCCATTCCGAAGATCTGCCGGAAAGCCACCATCATTGCGCTACCAACACCAAACAAGCGTGTGTACGACCCAAGGAACTATCAGCCCATCTCACTCCTCTGTGTCCCGTACAAGCTCCTGGAACGGCTTCTCCTGGCCCGGCTTGATCCAATCGCCGACCCTCAACTACCCGCTGAACAAGCCGGATTTCATTGTAGACGTTGCACTACCCACCAAATAGCCAAGCTGACCAATGACATTGATGACAGTTTCGAATAGGTTCGCAAGGCAGGCATCACACTGGTGGACCTCACCGCCGTCTACGATACAGTGTGGCACCAGGGCCTGATCTTGAAGCTCCTCCTCTGCACCATTCCTGACCGCCATTTGGTGCGCTTCCTTGCCAACATCCTGGCCACCCGCAGTTTTGTACTCAAAACCAGCGACGGACAATCTAGCCGACTGCGATGCCTAAAAAATGGAGTCCTCCAAGGCTCGGTACTGGCCCCCAAGCTCTTCAATCTCTATATCAGCGATCTGCCACGTATGGATACACAGATGACCTTATCCCACTTTTTAAGTAAGGTGGGAGAGAGAAAACAGGGAATTATAGACCAGTTAGCCTGACATCAGTGGTGGGGAAGATGCTGGAGTCAATTATAAAAGATGAAATAGCGGCACATTTGGATAGCAGTAACAGGATCGGTCCGAGTCAGCATGGATTTACGAAGAGGAAATCATGCTTGACTAATCTTCTGGAATTATTTGAGGATGTAACTAGGAAAAATGGACAAGGGAGAGCCAGTGGATGTAGTGTACCTGGACTTTCAGAAAGCATTTGATAAGGTCCCACATAGGAGATTAGTGGGCAAAATTACAGCACATGGTATTGGGGGTAGAGTGCTGTCATGGATAGACAATTGGTTGGCAGACAGGAAACAAAGAGTAGGGATTAACGGGTCCCTTTCAGAAAGGCAGGCAGTGACTAGTGGGGTACCGCAAGGCCCGGTGCTGGGACCGCAGCTATTTACAATATACATCAATGATTTGGATGAAGGGATTCAAAGTAACATTAGCAAATTTGCAGATGACACAAAGCTGGGTGGCAGTGTGAATTGTGAGGAGGATGCTATGAGAATGCAGAGTGACTTGGACAGGTTGGGGGAGTGGGCAGATGCATGGCAGATGAAGTTTATTGCGGATAAATGTGAGGTTATCCACTTTGGTAGCAAAAACAGGAAGGCAGATTACTATCTAAATGGCGTCAAGTTGGGAAAAGGGGAAGTACAACGGGATCTGGGTGTCGTTGTTCATCAGTCTATGAAAGTAAGCATGCAGGTACAGCAGGCAGTGAAGAAAGCGAATGGCATGTTGGCCTTTATAACAAGAGCAGTCGAGTATAGGAGCAAAGAGGTCCTTCTGCAGTTGTACAGAGCCCTAGTGAGACCACACCTGGAGTATTGTGTGCAGTTTTGGTCCCCTAATTTGAGGAAGGACATTCTTGCTATTGAGGGAGTGCAGCGTAGGTTTACAAGGTTAATTCCCGGGATGGCGGGACTGTCATATGCTGAGAGAATGGAGCCGCTGGGCTTGTACACTCTGGAGTTTAGAAGGATGAGAGGGCATCTTATTGAAACATATAAGATTGTTAAGGGTTTGGACACGCTAGAGGCAGGAAACATGTTCCCAATGTTGGAGGAGTCCAGAACCAGGGGCCACAGTTCAAGAATAAGGGGTAAGCCATTTAGAACAGAGACGAGGAAACTCTTTTTCTCACAGAGAGTGGTGAGTCTGTGGAATTCTCTGCCTCAGAAGGCGGTGGAGGCAGGTTCTCTGGATGCTTTCAAGAGAGAGCTAGATAGGGCTCTTAAAGATAGCGGACTCATGGGATATGGTGAGAAGGCAGGAACGGGGTACTGATCATGGATGATCAGCCATGATTACATTGAATGGCGGTGCTGGCTCGAAGGGCCGAATGGCCTACTCCTGCACCTATTGTTTATTGTCTACTGCAGTCGCACAGGAGTTGGTCAAACGTGGAGGATGTGCTCTCGGCCGATATGCAACTTGTCGCGGGCTACCTTAAGACCTGGAGACTAAAACTGAGTGTGGCAAAAACCACCAAAATGGCCTTTCACCTGAACAACTAGGAAGCTCAACCCAGCTAACCGTCACCCTCAATGTGTCACCCCTGCCCTATAACCCATTTCCAACATATTATCTAAATGGTGGCCGACTAGGAAAAGGGGAGATGCAGCGAGACCTGGGTGTCATGGTACACCAGTCATTGAAAGTGGGCATGCAGGTGCAGCAGGCAGTGAAGAAAGCGAATGGTATGTTAGCTTTCATAGCAAAAGGATTTGAGTATAGGAGCAGGGAGGTTCTACTGCAGTTGTACAGGGTCTTGGTGAGACCACACCTGGAGTATTGCGTACAGTTTTGGTCTCCAAATCTGAGGAAGGACATTATTGCCATAGAGGGAGTGCAGAGAAGGTTCACCAGACTGATTCCTGGGATGTCAGGACTGTCTTATGAAGAAAGACTGGATAGACTTGGTTTATACTCTCTAGAATTTAGGAGATTGAGAGGGGATCTTATAGAAACTTACAAAATTCTTAAGGGGTTGGACAGGCTAGATGCAGGAAGATTGCTCCCGATGTTGGGGAAGTCCAGGACAAGGGGTCACAGCTTAAGGATAAGGGGGAAATCCTTTAAAACCGAGATGAGAAGAACTTTTTTCACACAGAGAGTGGTGAATCTCTGGAACTCTCTGCCACAGAGGGTAGTCGAGGCCAGTTCATTGGCTATATTTAGGAGGGAGTTAGATGTGGCCCTTGTTGCTAAGGGGATCAGAGGGTACGGAGAGAAGGCAGGTACGGGATACTGAGTTGGATGATCAGCCATGATCATATTGAATGGCGGTGCAGGCTCGAAGGGCCGAATGGCCTACTCCTGCACCTAATTTCTATGTTTCTATGTTTCTATACCTTGGGTTGAAACTAGATCAGCAGCTGACCTACAAGCAACACCTTGAAGCTCTCCGTGCTGAAGTCTCGGCGCGGAACAACCACCTGCGTTGCTTGGCTGGGTCTTCATGGGGCGCCAGGACATCTACTCTCTGAGCCAGTGCTCTTGCTCTCATGTACAGCGCCGCTGAGTACACCGCCCCAACATGATGCCGCAGCGCTCATACTAGCAAGCTAGACGCCATCCTCAACGACACCATGCACATCATCACCGGCTGCCTACGTCCTACTCAGATGGATCTTCTGCCGGTGCTCGCATGTATCACACCCGACAAGCTTCACAGAGAGTACTTCACCCACAGGCCCCATCGGACACCAAACATCCTTTGCACCAGCTCGCCCAGGACTCACAGCAACTGGGACCTTAACGCCTGTCATCTCGTCGCCCCTTCTCCCGACACGCGGCCACCCTCTGTGGCTCCGGTTTCAACACACTAGGAGCATGGAGAACCAGCTGGGAACAGACTTCGCGACCTCCTCAATTCACTGTTGCACCGAACACCAGCGCCCCACCTGGCTCAGACCTGCTCCGTAAAGAGTGGGTCGCCCTGAACTGGCTCCGTACAGGGGTCGGCCGGTTCAACGCCAACATGCATCGCTGGGGGCTGCGTTCATCAGCAGCCTGCATGTGTGGAGCAGACCAGCAAACAGCGCAGCACGGCATTTTTCGACTGCACTGTCCCCCGCCCCCCTGGTGGAGGGATTGACCTCACGGCTCTCGACAACAGCACATTGAACTGGTTACAGCACCTGGAGGCCGTTACATAACCCCTGCTGCCTCAAACGCAAGAAGAAGAAGCCTGTATGCCAAGAAATCCTCCCCCATGAGTACTGTAATAGGACGCCAGGCTTTGTCGAGCTACCACCTTTTTTCTCAGTTGCCCCTGCCCCCTCCCCCCCCCCCCCCCAATACAACTAGCTGGAGGAAGGGTCCCCGATCCAAAACCTTGCCTGTATATTTCTTGCAGAGAGGCTGCCTGACCCGCTGAGTTACTCCAGCACATTATGTCTTCTATGGGAACCAACAAGTGGGGTGGAAGATTGCAACCTTCACGTGGTCTGCCCTGTTTCGACTAATGCAATCAACTCGACGTGCACAAACGGAAGATCAAATAGAATAAGTTGTCCAACAACTTTAGGCTGTGCACGCCACATGAAAGAAGAACCAACAAGTCTTGAGTTAATGACAGGCGATGTTTCCTATCCATGTCTCCAAGAGACGCTGCCTGACCCGCTGAGTTGCTCCAGCACTTTTTATTTTGTAAACCGGTGTCTGCAGTTCCTCATATCAGTGTGATATACTGGCAGTACCTCTGTACATGAAGCAGCTGGTATGGGAATTACAAGCCATTTGATTTCTACCTGGCTTGGTGAATGAATTTTGAGAGCCTTTTCTCAGGACACACGGGCTTCTTATTTTTTGGCGAAAGAGTTGAATGTGAGCTATGTCAGTCAAGTGGAACAGTTTTTAGTAAACACTTGGTAAACTGTTTCATTTGTTGTGTAATCTGGTCTATATTTAGTGCCGGGAATGAAAAGGATTGAGAACAGCTCCCATAGGAGACTATTGCGGACACTAAAACCCTCAGAAATCCCAGCCGTCATTAGCGAGTTTGTAAAGATGGGGGGACAAATTAATTGTCCTGACACTTTACAAATGGTAGGATTTGACGCTTCATTGACCCTGAAGCAGTGGAGTTAAATGGCACTCAAACAGCACTCCCCTGGGGCAGCTTAGCCTCCACGTGTCGCTTACAACAACTGCCCCTCCCCTCTCTAAGCACAGGCTGAATGAAATAAGCAGTAGTCCGTGTGCCTACACACCAGCCACCTGCTGCCTCGCTAAAGCTTTGCAAATCCAAGGAAAGCTGTATGCATGGACTCCCAATCCCCCACTCCACAAAGACGGAGCGCTTTCATTAACCCTTTCCATTGCCGGCCACCAGCGTAAAGCAAATCAGTTCAGTTTAGTTTATTAAGGAACTGCAGATGCTGGAAAATCATAGGTAGACAAAAATGCTGGAGAAACTCAGCGGGTTACCTATTTCCTTCGCTCCAAAGATGCTGCTGCACCCGCTGAGTTTCTCCAGCATTTTTGTCTACCTTCAGTTTAGTTTATTGTCACGTGTACTGAGGTTTTGTTGCATGCTATCCACACGTGATTACAATCGAGCCATTTACAGTGTAGAGATACATGATGGTGTGTGTGTGTGTGTGTGTGTGTGTGTGTGTGTGCAGTTCAGGTCGTCTAACTATAAGAAGAATCCCATTCAGTTGGAAAGGGTGTAGGTGGTCTCCCCTTCAGACGTTCGTGTACTTCTGTATTGAGTCAAAGACAAAGAGAAACCTCGGGCGGCTGTACAGTGGCTCAGCGGTAGAGTTACTACCTCACTGCACCAGAGACCAGGGTTCAATCCTGACCACAGGTGCTGTCTGTACGGAGTTTGCACGTTCTCCCCGTGACCGTGTTGCTTTTCTCCGGGTGCACCGGTTTCCTTCCACACTCCAAAGACGTGCAGGCTTGTAGGTTAATTGGCTTCGGTAAAAATGGTACGTTGTCCCTAGTGTGTAGGTTAATGTTGGTATGTGGGGGTGATCGCTGGGTGGCGTGGACTCAGTGGGCCAAAAGGCCTGTTTCCACGCTGTATCTGTAAAGTAAAAAGTAAAGTAAAACTACTGTAAACCCAGTCAGCAGCCCTTTGTTTTAGGATCTGAGGTGATACAAATGTGCAACAAACACAACATGGGCAGCAGAGTGCCACAGCACCAGAGACTCAGGTTCAATCCTGACTTTGGGTGCTGTCTATGTGAAGTTAGCATGTTCTCCCTGCGACTGCGTGGGTTTTCCTGCAGGTGCTCCGGTTTCCTCCTACATCCCCAAGACGTGTGGGTTTTCAGGTTGATTGGCCCTCTGTAAAATTGCCCCTGGCGCGCAGGGAGTGGATGTGAAAGTGGGAAAACTAATGTAAAGGGATGAACGATGGTCGGTGTGGACTGTTTAAGAAAGAACTGCAGATGCTGGAAAAATCGAAGGTAGACAAAAATGCTGGAGGAACTCAGCGGGTGAGGCAGCATCTATGGCGAGGAGGAATAATCTCTATACCATTCAGTCTGAAGAAGGGTCTCGGCCCGAAACGTCGCCTATTCCTTCTCTCCATACATGCTGCCACATCTGCTGAGTTCCTCCAGCATTTTTGCATACCGTCAGTGTGGACTCGGTGGGCCGATCGGACCTGTTTCCGTGCTGTGTCTCTAAAACTAAAAATTAATACAAAATGTGGGGAAATGCAGTAACCTGATGGACAAAAGTGACATAAATATAAAAACCTGAGCTGTTGGAACTGAGGAAATATGTGTGTAACAACCGGTCTAATATCGAGATAATTAACTCTCAATGCCCCGCTTGGTTTCCTTGCCGACCCTCCTTTCTTTACCTCCTGCCCCATCTCACTACTAGCATCAACACACCACTCCTTCCTCCCATCTACTGGGTCATACCATTCTTAAACAAAGCTACTCAACTAGTGGGTTTTAGGTGTGGCACGGTGGCGCAGCGGTAGAGTTGCTGCCTTACAGCGCTTGCAGCGCCCGTGACTCGGGTTCGATCCCGACTACGGATGACACAAAGCTGGGTGGCAGTGTGAACTGTGAAGAGGATGTTAGGAGGTTGCAGGGTGACCTGGACAGGTTGAGTGAGTGGGCAGATGCGTGGCAGATACAGTATAATGTGGATAAATGTGAGATAAATCCACTTTGGCGGCAGAAACAAGGGGGCAGATTATTATCTCAATGGGGTTAGGTTAGGTAAGGGGGAGGCGCAGCGAGACCTGGGCATCTTTGTACACCGGTCACTGAAAGTTGGCTTACAGGTACAGCAGGCAGTGTTGGCCTTCATAACAAGAGGATTTCAGTACAGGTGCACAACCTTTTTTTATCCGAAATTCCAAATAACGAAAAGCTCCGAATAGCGGACATTTTTTCGGTCCTTGAAGAAAGGTCCTTGAAGACGTTCACCGAGGGCGGCCCGCAGAGGTGACAACGGAACCTCCGGTCGGTCCTCGAAGAAAGGGGAACTAAATCCCCATTCATAAAAGAGAAGGTGAGGGTATATTGCGCGGGAGGGTTAATAATTGACACAGTGTATCGCGAGTCTCCCGCACTAAGATCATCTCGCAGAGATTGATCCCAGCCTAACCCTCCCTATTCTCTCCTATTCTGCAAGAAAAAACTACATTGAAGACTCAAACTCATGATCGAGTAACTGCCGGGATCGCGGCGCAAACTCGCGACCTTGCGGATATGAGCCGAGCGCTCTACCACTGAGCCAGCCGTTAAAATCTACGCTAAAAATCTTCCATTCCGAAAGCCGAAAAATTCCGAATTACGAAAAGTGTCTGGTCCCAAGGCTTTCGGATAAAAGGTTGTGCACCTGTATAGGAGTAGAGAGGTTCTGGCAGTTGTATAGGGCTCTGGTAAGACCACATCTGGAGTATTGTGTACAGTTTTGGTCTCCTAATTTGAGGAAGGACATCCTTGTGATTGAGGCAGTGCAGCATAGGTTCAGGAGATTGATCCCTGGGATGGCGGGACTGTCATATGAGGAAAGATTGAAAAGTCTAGGCTACTATTCACTGGAGTTTAGAAGGATGAGGGGGATCTTATAGAAACATATAAAATTATAAAAGGACTGGACAAGCTAGATGCAGGAAAAATGTTCCCAATGTTGGGCGAGTCCAGAACCAGGGGCCACAGTCTTAGAATAAAGGGGAGGTCATTTAAGACTGAGGTGAGAAAAAACATTTTCACCCAGAGAGTTGTGAATTTGTGGAATTCCCTGCCACAGAGGACAGTGGAGGCCAAATCACTGGATGGATTTAAGAGTTAGATAGAGCTCTAGGGGCTAGTGGAATCAAGGGATATGGGGAGAAGGCAGGCACGGGTTATTGATTGGGGACGATCAGCCATGATCACAATGAATGGCGGTGTTGGCTTGAAGGGCCGAATGGCCTCCTCCTGCACCTATTTTCTATGTTTCTATGGTATGGAGTTTATACCTTCTCCCCATGACCGCGTGGGTTTCTCCGAGATCTTCAGTTTCCTCCCACACTCGAAAGACGTCCAGCTTTGTAGGTTAAATGGCTTGGGTTTGTATAAATTGACCCTAGTGTGTGTAGGCTTGTGTTGATGTGAGGGGATCGCTGGTCGGTGCGGACTCAGTGGGCCGAAGGGCCTGTATCCGCTCTGTATCTCTAAACTAAACTAAACTAAAGATGGAGACACAAGAGAATGCAGATGCTGGAATCTTGAGCAAAATACAAAGTGCTGGAGGAACTCAGTGGACCAGGCAGCATCCGTGGAGGGAAAGGACAGACACTCAATGGGAACCCTTCCACAGTCTGGAGTCTGAAGATGGTACCTGAAACATCATCTGTCCATTCCCTCCCCAGATGCTGCTTGACCCACCGAGTTCTTCCAGCACTTTGTGTTTTGCTAAGTGTTCAAAAGTGAGGTTTTGCTCTTGCAAAGGAAGCAAATGCCATCAAAGATCATGAACTTTACTTTGAAGATGAACCACCCACCCGAGCTGACGGGCTAAATGCGGCCGCATTTTAGCAGGGAAGCCATTGTATTTGCATTGATTGTCCAAATGCATTACTGGGACACGCATTCTCTTGGCTTTCAAATGCAGCTGATACCAGCACCACCATTTGCTCCAGCAATTCTGGCGAGTACAGCTGTTAAGGGCAAGTTGGCCACCTCTGTTATTCATCCCTGTAAAACTGCAGTGGTTCGAGTATGCAGAAGGTTTAGTCTGGACAGGGACCGGGGGGAGTGATGCAAGATTTGTAACGTTAGGAAAGGCATAATAGACCCTGGGGAGAAGGTAGCAGCTGCACTCTTCCCCCTTTGTAAAGATTGGAGGGGGTGGATTAAACACTCCGAAGGTTGAAAGGAACCTGCACAGGACATCATATGTGGTAGTAAATAGAACAGGCCCATATATCAACAGGGAATGTAGTGAAAATGTGGGTCCCACAGGGTAATAGATTTATTCATGAGCATTAGGAAAATTCATGAGAGGAGTTGCTACTGAATAAAATGTGAGCTGTGTGGTTCAAATGTCATTTGAGGGCTGCACTTGTCTTTATTTTGGAGTAGCTTTTATAACTACAGCTTACACTTTATTTTTCTTTTAACCAACACAAATTAAGAAAAAAGTCTTTAAAGTCCAGCAATTTTCATGAATATAGAAAATTAATTTTTTTACTTTTGTATACTCATGAACCGCTGAGTTGGAACTCTCTTTTGTATGACCACCAACTATGACATTTGCTTTAGGAATGCAGTTTTACGATACAATACGATACGATATGATTCAATAGAACTTTGTTTATCCCAGGAGGGAGATTGATCTGCCAACAGTCATATAACACAAATACATGAAACATGAAATTAAAGTGGCAAATGGAAAGGATTGGGGATGTGCAAAGATTGGGGGGGGGAGTCAGTCTACCCCACGACAGAAGGGGGAGGAGTTGTACGGTTTGATAGCCACAGGGAAGAAGGATCTCCTGTGGCGTTCTGTGCTGCATCTTGATGGAACCAGTCTGTTGCTGAAGGTGCTCCTCAGGTTGACCAGTGTGTCATGGAGGGGGTGAGCTGTATTGTCCAGGATGCTCTGCAGTTTGAGGAGCATCCTCCCCTCCAAGACCATCTCCCATGGCTAATGCCAACGGTCCAAAAGCTAATACTGTACATGGATTCCCACCGATACTTTCATCAGTGCACCCTTAATCGAATGTGAACCTGCAATAATAATATCATGAGCATCTGAATGACGTGGAATGCACAGCATTACAGTTGTTAAAAACGTGGTTACAATTTATTATCGGAAATCACCCTCTTGGAAAGTGATGTCTTTCAGAGATGAAGCAGCATCAAAACTAAAACAGCTGGAAAAACTTAGCAGGTCAATTGGCATCTGTGGAGGCAAAGAGATGCTTGATGTTTTGAGTCAAGACCTTGCATCAGGACCAGTCCCGCTATAGGGTCTCAGCCCAATGCCTCCACAGATATTGCTTGACCCATTGAGATCTTCCAGCAGTATGCAGCTTATTTCTTTCAACTCTAAAAGGTGTCACTTTCCAGCTCAGCGATTATTTTCAGAAGTGATGGGATCAGAATAAGGCCATTCGGCCCATCAACTCTACTCTGTCATTCAATCATGGCTGATCTATCTTTCCCTCTCAACCCCATTCTCCTGCCTTCTCCCCATAACCCCTGACACCCGTACTAATGAAGAATCTATCTATCTCTGCCTTAAAAATAACCCATGACTTGACCTCCACAGCCGTCTATGGCAATAGTTTCCACAGATTCGCCACCCTCTGACTGAAGAAATTCCTCTTCATCTCCTTTCTAAAGGTATGTCCTTTTATTGGAGGCTACGGCCTCTGTCCCTAGACTCTCGCTCTAGTGGAAACTGTACATTGAAGTTAATACAAATTGTTGGATTCTCTGGAGCGCAGAAGGTTAAGGGGGGACTTGATAGAGGTCTTTAAAATGATGAGAGGGATAGACAGAGTTGATGTGGACAAGCTTTTCCCTTTGAGAATAGGGAAGAGGACATGACTTCAGAATTAAGGGACAGAAATTTAGGGGCAACATGAGGGGGAACTTCTTTACTCAGAGAGTGGTAGCGGTGTGTAATGAGCTTCCAGTGGAAGTGGTGGAGGCAGGTTCGTTGGTATCATTTAAAAATAAATTGGATAGGCATATGGATGAGAAGGGAATGGAGGGTTATGGTACGAGTGCAGGCAGGTGGGACTAAGGGAAAATAATTGTTCGGCACGGACTTGTAGGGCCGAGATGGCCTGTTTCCGTGCTGTAATTGTTATATGGTTATATGGATGTCTCTATATGGACCTTTACACATTTTGTTTTGACATAAAGTGCTTTCTCTACCCAATGGATGCAAAGTGTAAATAGTTATGACGTATAGAAGCTTTGTTCGAATCAGGTGGCATAAATGAAATTGGAGTGGTGGAATTTAAAAGCTTGCTTGAAATAACTCCGAACTTTGGTAATGGTCTGGGTCAGAGTTGTGTCAGCTTTGGAGATTATATGAGAAGATGGATGAAGGAAAAGCTACAGAGATATTAGTTATTGGTCACAATGTTACAGGCAAGGCTAACACGTATCATTCATCCATTATTGCTCCTGAACTGAAGATGTATAAGAAAGAATCACTTGTGTGTGCCTTACAAAAAAACAGACTAGACTGATCAGAATGGTAGATCATCTTTAACATTTAAATTAACAATTTGTTTAATTACATGACATTCAATTCTCCAGTTGTCATGGTGGTTTGTGTTCCTGACCCAGGATAACTGATTCAGAAGTTCAGACATTAATCCACTAAATTATCCAATAGCACAGCTGCCACACAGTGCCAGAGTCCCAGAAACTCAGGTTTGATCCTGTCCTTGGGTGCTGTCGATGTGGAGTTTGCACGTTGCCCGTGTGATCGCATGGGCTTCCTCTGGGACTAGGTCTTATGGACAGCAGGGCAGGAGGCGGGCCGACTGAATTAGGGTGTCGCACGGCGTCGGGCGGCGACGTCATCATGCAATGCCACGCCGCTAGGTGTACGCCGTCAAGACGCTGCGTACGACCACAATGCGCCTGCGTGCCGACAGGCCGTTGGCGCGCAAAGATTTCAGACACTATCAGATTTTCGGAGCCCCGCGCGATGTTGGGACCAGCCCCGCACAACTCCGCGCTTCTAAGTGGGACCGGCCCCGCGCAGCCATGCAGTGCCCGTACGCCTCAAGCGACCACGAGGTTGCGTAATTTGCGAGCCAAGGTCGCGTAAGTGGGACAGGCCCTTAAGGAGATAGAGACATGGGAGCACTCCCTAACAGGAGCAGGCATCTGAATGTCCCCAGCAGAAACTGAACAAACTCTGCCATGACCAGCCATTTTGGTTTCTTAAGCATGTCTCTAAAACATAGGTAAATCAAGCTGACAGTCACGAAGGTGGTGTGACACGAGCAGTCCATCTTGGCACACCTGACATTAAGCGCTTCATGACATTATATGCAGTTTAGTTTTGTTTGTTTAGTTTAGAGATGCAGTGTGGAAATAGGCTCGTCTGCTCTTCAAGTCCGTGCCACCCAACAATCACCCCGTACACTAGTTCTATTCTACACTCCAGGGACAATTAACCTGCACTTCTTTGTAATTTGGAAAGGAATGGGCAGAGGTAGAGTTGCTGCCTTGCAGCACCAGAGTCCCGGGTTCGATCCTGACTACCGGTGCTGTCTGTACGGAGTTTGTACATTCTCCCAGTGACTGCGTGGATTTTTCCCGCTGCTCCGGTTACCTCCCACATTCCAAAGAAATGCGGGTTTGTAGGTTAATTGACTCCCGTAAAAAAATTTGTAAATTTTCCCTATTTTGTAGGATAGTGTTAATGCATGGGGGATCAATGGTCGGCATGGACTCAATGGGCCGAAGGGCCTGTTTCCTTGCAATATCTCTCAACTAAAATAAACTAAACTAAATTCCTGGAGAAAAACCCACACGGTCAAAGGGAGAATGTGCAAACAGACTCCATACAGGCAGTGCCCCACAGTCAGGGGCAAACCCAGGTCTCTGGTGCTGTAAGGCAGCAAGTCTACTTCTGTGTCACTTGGCCACCCCCCAGTCTCAAGTTCTTCATTGGAACTGGATAGAGTGAATGTGGAGAGGATGTTTCCACTAGCGGGAGAGTCTCCAACCAGAGGCCAAAGAATAAAAGGACTTTCCTTTAGGAAGAGTTTCATTAGTCAGAGTGTGGTGAATCTATGGAATCCATTGCCACAGAAGGCTGTGGGGGCCGATCAATAGATATTTTGAAGGCATAGATAGATTCTTGATCTATATCGGTGTTATGGGGAGAAGGCAGGAGAATGGAGTTGAGACGGAGGGATAGATCAGCCATGATTCAATAGCAGAGTAGACTTGATGGGTCGAATGGCCTAACTCTGCACCTATCATTTATGAACTAATTTATGAAGTGTGATGTTCCACAGTGTAAATGCTCTTTGTGTCACTAGGTGGGGTGAAGGCTTTTGCATATCCTGATTAACTAGCGTCTCCTGAAAACTAATGGTTCACCGAGCCCTCTCTTGGTGTTCTGATTAGCGCGCAGAGTAAATGATGAAGGCGGGGAGAGACAAGTGGACAATGGAGCAAGGGAAGCACCCGCAACATAATGCGGCACTAGGGATTGTCGCCTGACAGCAAACTGCACTGCAGTCCATGGAGGTACGGGCTCCGTGGACCATTTGGTTCGCAATTGGCCGAGCTCCTTGATGGATGGCTGACAAGGCAGATTGACTGGATACTCAATTATTGGGCTACCAGCTTAGACGTCAAGTGTTTCAATTCAGCTCGAACTCTTGACTGCTTGTTCATCTGTGGCCATCTGTCCCTCCACCTGTTGAATTAAACCTTGCAGTACTTTGGATTTTAAACACAAAGGCCTTATCGCCACCTCCTATTTTAGTTTAGTTTAGTCTAGTCTAGAGATACTGCGCGGAAACAGGCCCTTCTGTCCACCGAGTCCGCATCGGCCAGCGATCCCCGCACATTCGCACTACCCTACACACACTGGGGATAATTTTTAGATTTATACATTTACATCAAGCCAATGAACCTTCAAACCTGTACGTCTTTGGAGTGTGGGAAGAAACCGAAAGTCTCGGAGAAAAACCACGCGGTCACGGGGAGAACGTGCAAACTCCATACAGACAGCACCTGTAGTCAGGATCCAACCCGGGTAAGGCAGCAACTTTACCGCTGCGCCACCGTGCCATCTGGTTCTCAATTGTAAATTATTCTTTCTTTCCATGTTATTAGTGTTCATATGTTTTTGACAGAGTGGGAGATTTTTACATATTTAAGGGTCACTGCAGGAAAATGGCACTGGGTATAGGTCCACCACTGATTTCCCGGCAACTGTTGGTCCGGCACCTCCTTTAATCTGGACAAATGTACGAGAGTGCACTTGAAATCCCCCCCACCGGATGTCCTCCTCAACCTCCCGAAAATGTGGCCGAAGGCCACGTCTCGGCGGCAGCAGCAGTGGAGCCTCGGCAGCGGTGGTGGAGCCTCAGCAGCGGTGGTGGAGGAGCCTCGGCAGCGGTGGTGGAGCCTCGGCAGCGGTGGTGGAGCCTCAGCAGCGGTGGTGGAGGAGCCTCGGCAGCGGTGGTGGAGCCTCGGCAGCGGTGGTGGAGCCTCAGCAGCGGTGGTGGAGGAGCCTCGGCAGTGGTGGTGGTGGAGTCTCGGCAACAGTGGTGGAGCGTCGGCAGCGGTGGTGGAGCCTCGGCAGCGGTGGTGGAGGAGCCTCGGCAGTGGTGGTGATGGAGTCTCGGCAACAGTGGTGGAGCGTCGGCAGCGGTGGTGGAGCCTCGGCAGCGGTGGTGGAGGAGCCTCGGCAGCGGTGGTGGTGGAGCCTTGGCAGCGGTGGTGGAGCCTCAGCAGCGGTGGTGGAGGAGCCTCGGCAGCGGTGGTGGTGGAGCCTCGGCAGCGGTGGTGGAGGAGCCTCGGCAGCGGTGGTGGAGGAGCCTCGGCAGCGGTGGTGGAGCCTCAGCAGTGGTGGTGGAGGAGCCTCGGCAGCGGTGGTGGTGGAGCCTCGGCAGCGATGGTGGAGGAGCCTCGGCAGCGGTGGAGGAGCCTCGCGGGTCGACCCGTGGTTAGCGGTCAATGAGAGCGTGGGGGAAGCACATGGGAGGGGGGGGGGAGAACAAAAGAGGAGCCGGCGTACTTTGTAACTTTGTCAGTGTCGTAGGTGGCCACTATTTGTAGAACTTGGGTATGCAAGCAAAGAATTTTATTCTGCCTTGTCACATGTGACAATAAAAATACAAATATTCCATTGTATTCCATCTACACTCCATTGTTGACTCTGAATCTTATGATGTATCCGTGTTTAGGGAGAAGCTGCAGAATTGGCTGGTGGGGAGTGGGAACTCTGGGATCAAGGCATTCCCAAGAAGAAATGGATGCGTCTGCTTGGGAGTGAAGCTCTCCCACACGGATACCAGTCTGTGTGGCCCGTCCATGTACCAAAGTGAAGTTCTGCTGGTGGAAATGGAAATATTGGTTCATTTCTGCCTCCGCTGGTG
>NC_045965.1:1703477-1795977 GCF_010909765.2 Amblyraja radiata | reverse complement strand
ACATCCATCACATCGCTGTGATGGAAGGCCAAAAAAACTTATCTCTCCACTGCACTCTCCCCCCCGATGTCAGAGTCAAAGTCAAAGCCCCCGGCGGGCGATGGCGATTATCCCGTGGTCATTTAAGCCACGCCGGGTGATGCAAGGCCGCACACCGGGTCTTGGTGTTAGAGCCCCCGGCGTGCGCTCGCAGTCCCGCAGCCATTCCAAGCCGCGCGGGGCGGTGATGTAGGCCCCGCTCCAGGAGCTCTTCAACCCCGCAACTCGGGCGGGAGAAGTCGCCGTTGCGGGAGCCCTGAAAAGCGGTCTCCCTCCAGACCCCCGCGGGCTCCCGGTGTTACCGTCCGCCAAACCCGCAGTTGCAGCCACTGAATCTCCGGGGGTCGGGCCGCAGCAGCGTCCACCACAGCTCCACCCGCTCTGGACTCGGCCAGCTCCGCGACGGTGAGGTGAGTAGTTGGCACCAGAGTCCCCGGTCTTCCTGTTGGAGGCCGCTCCTCGTTGCAGCCCCAACGACAACGGAGACCCGACAAAGAAAAGGTCGGGTCTCCCGTGCAGGGAGAGATTTAAAAGTTACCCCCAACCCCCCCACACCACCCCCACCCCCACACCACCCCCACCCCCCCACAAACATACCCCAACAAAAATAACAAAAACTACATTAAAACATAGACATAAAATAATAAAAACGCAGACGGACTGCAGAGGCCGCTGCAGACGAGAGTCGCGCAGACCTGTAAGTTACTCCAGCACTTAGTGTCTTTTTTGTAAACCAGCAGCCTTGTGTCTAATCTCTGCCTGCACATGATCCAATTCCCACCATTCCCTGAATATCCATCTCGAAGCTATACAATCTATACCTCACGCTGCCTCGACAAGGCCAGCAGCATAATCAAGGATCAGTCGCACCCTGGCCACTCTCTCTTCTCCCGTCTCCCATCAGGCAAATGGTATAGAAGTGTGAAAACACACACCTCCAGATTCAGGGTCAGTTTCTTCCCAGTTGTTCAAGAAGGAACTGCAGATGCTAGAAGATTGAAGGTACACAAAAATGCTGGAGAAACTCAGCAGGTGCAGCAGCATCTATGGAGCGAAGGAAATAGGTGACGTTTCGGGCTGAAACACTTCTTCAGACTGACGTTTCGGGCCGAAACCCTTCTTCCCAGCTGTTATCAGGCAACGGAATCATCCTACCACAACCAGAGAGCAGTCCTGAACTACTATCTACCCAATTGGGGATGGGATGGGACTTTACTGGATTTATATTGCACTAAACGTTATTCACATTATTCCCTTTATTGTGTATCTATACACTGTGGACGGCTCGCTTGTAATCATATATAGTCTTTCCACTGACTGGATAGCACGCAACAAAAGCTTTCCACTGTACCCTGACTAAGCTCAAACTCAAAAGCCTCTTCAATACTGGAGTTAAACCACAGCCATTGCCAGGATAATGCACGCACCACCAGACCAGGTACCGAGGCTTATAACAATCGATCGGGGTTATAACAATCGTGGGTTAACTACCTATTGTACATTCCGGCCAATTTCATTTTCAATTAATCCAATGGAAGAAGAATTCAGGCAGGGTGTATAAATAATAGCTAATTGACCCACTGAAGGTTTCTACCTAGATCAACTTGACACATTGGATTTTAGTTGCAGCATTAAAATGTCAGCAATGCTTTGTCAGAGAACATGGCAAAGGTGCCCTGCAGAATCTTTCAGGCCTGACAGAAGGGTTCCCTTAACAAGACAACTGGAGTCTTGCATGCGGTGTGGTCATGGGTCTGCTCCTCTGGGAGTTGCTGTGACACTCCTCCAAGCTAATTTAATTAAGGGCTCTTGTCAGCCCAGCAGCCTGAGGTTCACCAGGCTCCTTCAAGAGCTGCCTGAATGAAGCCTGCTACCAGATTTCAGCAGAGGCTTGCATCCAAAATGCAGGTTGGCCTTCAAGATGAGAGGTGAGCTGAGCTGAGCTGAGCGCCAACTCTTACTGCTCCATTGCCATGTATGTGGAGCCCCTGTAGGGGGCAGCACAGCGGTGCAGCGGTAGAGTTGCTGCCTCACGGCGCCAGAAACCCGGGTTCGATCCTGACTACGGGTGCTGTCTGTACAGAGTTTGTACTTTCTCCCTGTGACTGCGTGGGTTTTCTCCGGGTGCTCCGGTTTCCTCCCACACCCCAAAGACATGTAGGTTTGTAGGTTACTCGGCTTCAGTAAAGGTTGTACATTGTCCCTAGTGTGTAGGATAGTGGGAGTGTACGGGGATCGCTGGTTGGCGCACACTTGGTGGGCTGAAGGGCATGTTTCCACAGTGTGTCTCTAAACCTAAACCAACACAATTAAAGAGGGAGATGCAGTAACCATCCTCCTGGCATGGATGACCCTGTCCCTTTGGTATGTATTAATGCCTACATCCATGGTACCTGCAGTGCTAACTCCACCAGCACTGGGAATTTGATCGAGTTAGAGGCAACACAGCCCGGTATTGAGAATATTTCGTTTAGTTTGCTTTAATATTGTCCTGTGCACTGAGGTACGGAGAAAAAGCTTTCGGTTGCCTGCTAGCCAGTCGGTGGAAGGACTAGACTTTAGACTTTACACTTTAGAGATATAGCATGGAAACAGGCCATCCGGTCACTTCGTAGACTAACGTTATCCTACACGCCAAGGACAATTTACTATTTTAACAAAGCCAATTAACCTACAAACTTGTACGTCTTTGAAGTGTGGGAGGAAACCGGAGCACCCGGAGAAAACCCACGCGGTCACAGGGAGAACATACAAACTCCATGCAGACAGCACCCGTAGTCAGGATCGAACCCAGGTCTTTGGCGCTATAAGACAGCAGCTCTACTGGTGCCACTGTACCACCCCTACGCCACTGTGTTGCCCCTTATACATGGTTATAATCAAGCCGTCCACAGCATAAAGGATAAAGGTACAATGTTTAGTGCAAGATAAAATCCGATTAGTCATCAGAATGACAGAAATATAGAAATATAGAGTACAGAAATACAGAATTACATATTCTGTTATGCTACTGCAAGTAAAAATGTCATTGTTCTGTTTGGGACATATGACAATAAAACACTCTTGACTCTTGAAGTCAAACTCAAGTACAGTAGGCTAACTAAAGGGGAAGATACAGAGTGCAGAATATAGTTCTCAGCATTGTAGCGCACCCGTTCCAGAAACAAAGTCCAATGTCCGCAATGGGGTAGAGGTGAATTGGACAGTTTATGGAAGGACCGTTCAGAAGCCTGATAACAGGGGGGAAGATACTGTTCCTCTCTCTTGTGTTGCGCACTTTTAAGCTTCTGTATCTTACGTCTGATGGAAGCAGAGAGAAAGAGGAATGATGAAGGGTGGGATAATACTTAGATTATGTTGGCTGCTGTTCCGAGGCATCGTGAAGCAAAGATGGAGTCAAAGGTAGGAAGTCTGGTCTGTGGTCGACCAGGCTACATGTAGAACTCTCTACAATTTCTTGCAGTCTTGGGCAGAGCTGTTTGAAAAACAATCTATGATGCATCCTGGAGGTATGCCATCTAGGCCATTTCTTGTTTTATAGAACTTTCACAAGAAGTAGAAATTTAGCATCAATAGCACACATGAATTCAACACAACAATAGCCGGTGTTAGCATGAAACACAGTCCTGTCCAAGTCATCACTCTTCCTTGTGTTTGTGGGCAGTAATTAACAAGGATTTAGACAGCGTGTACCCTGCCATCTGGTCACTCTCCGCTGACTAAATCCTAACAAATTCATTGGGATTACAGTGGCCCAATAATCCAGCCTTCCTTTGAACTGGAAGGGATTTAAAAGGATTTAAACCTACACGATAATAAAGTTTATTAGGATGCAATCCGCTTTGTAGATCACTGCCTTAGATTGTATCAGAAGGATGTAAGCAAAAAAAATAATAGTGAGTGATTCCTTTCCTTCCAATTCTGGGCTAGACAGACTATACCAAGCGAGTCACTTTTCATTAACACCCAGTGAATCAATCTGCCCCATTCCTTCAACTGATTAGCCAGAAAACGGTGAAAGAACATGTATTTGAAGAATATTGGCCCAGTGAGAGAAGGATGAGTTTAAGGTAAAGAAAGGAAGAGAAAGAGAAAGAAAAGAAGGTGGCAAATCGAGAGAAAAAGGAGAAAATGGAGGAAAAGTGAAGAGAGAGAGAGTTCTCTGTCTTCTGGACGGAGAGGTAAAGTCCCTGTATTATGCGGATGACTTGGTTCTGCTGTCCCCCACAGAACAGGGACTGCAGCAACAGTTGGACCTACTTGATGAGTACTGCCAACATTGGGCCCTGGCAGTAAATCTAAAGAAAACCAACATCATGATTTTTCAGAAAAGACCCAGATGTCAGGAAGATAAATACAAATTTACTCTCAATGGTACTGTTATCGAACACACTATGAGCTATAATTACCTTGGTCTAACTGTTTCAGCATCAGGGGGCTTCAATATGGTAGTGAATGCACTAAAAGAGAAAGCTCGAAGAGCTCTGTATGCAATAAAAAGAAGATTCTACAACATCCAAATTCCAATTAAAATCTGGCTTAAAATATTTGATAGTGTAATCCAGCCTATTGTGCTTTATGGTGGTGAAGTATGGGGTCCGCTCAGTCACCATAGTTATAGTAAATGGGAAAAACATACAACGGAGGCACTGCATGCGGAATTTTGTCGTAACATCCTCCGTATCCAAAGGAAAACACCAACAAATGCATGTAGGGCGGAACTAGGCAGATACCCACTGATAATAAATATCCAGAAAAGAGCACTAAATTTTTGGAATCACCTTAAATCTAGCCCCCCAGATACCCTCTAGTTTAAAGCCCTTCAAACACAAGAGGGGAACCCAGAAAAAAGTTCCCTGTGTCAGTTGGTACTGAGACTAACTACCCCTATTCAGTTAAACCCTATCCAGTTAAACCCTGACTGGCCTCAGATCAATACTGACCCCCCAATCACCAGTTAGAGTGAACCAAATTATCAAACAATGTAAAGAAACATATTTGGAACATTGGGATAAAGAAACCAAAAGCCAAAGCAGATTAGAATGTTACCGTGCCCTAAAAAGAGATTATAAATTGACAGACTATCTCTCAACTGTTAGAGACATAAAACAGAGACAGACCCTCACCAAATACAGGTTAAGTGACCACTATTTGGCAGTTGAAAAAGTAAGACAGAAGAGAATCTGGCAACCAAGAGAAAACAGAATATGCGGCCAATGTTTGACAGATGAGGTTGAAACAGAGGCGCACTTCCTCCTAAAATGCAAAAAAATTGACAAAACAAGGAAAGCATACTTTGACAAACTCAGTGTGGCAACCCCTGATTTTAAAGAACTAGATGAAACATCAAAACTAAGAATAATCCTTGGCAAAGGAAATACGGCACATCTTGGTGCACAATACGTAACAGCATGCCATAACCTGAGAGACGGTGAATGACCAACATGCACATATATACGCAAACACTAATTGATATTAACTAACACTAAGAAATTAATATTGAATGTGTAGCAATCAATAAAGGGCTATAGGCCTATTGCAAGTTTATGTACAGGGACATATCTATCCATGCACTGTATACTTGTATTTATACTTATGCATTTTAAACATGTATGTCATGTTTTATACTTTGGCAATATAACAATGTTTTTTTTATCATGCCAATAATGTTTTTTAATTGAAATTGAAAAAAAGAGAGAGAGAGAGAGAGAGAGAGAGAGAGAGAGAGAGAGAGAGAGAGAGAGAGAGAGAGAGAGAGAGAGAGAGAGAGAGAGAGAGAGAGAGAGAGAGAGAGAGAGAGAGATGAAGAGAAAGAGGGAGATAAAGAGGAAAAGAGAAAAAAAGTAACTGACTAAAAGGGAGAAAAAGAGAGAGAAAGAGAAAAAGAGAGAGAGGGAAAATGGAAGAAAAGGGAAGAGAGAGAAAGAAAAAATAGAGAAAAAGAGAAATAAAGAGGAAAAAAGAGAAAAAAGTACGTGGACTAAAGGGGAGAAAAGGGGAAAGAGAGAAAAAGTGAGGTGGCAAATCGAGAAAGAGGGAAAATGGAGGAAAGAGGAAAAGAGAGAGAGAGAATGCGAGGAAAAGAGAAAAAACTAACTGACTAAAAGGGAGAAAAAGAGTGCGAGAAGAAAAAAAGAGAAAATGGAAGAAAGGGGAAGAGAGAAGAAAAAAAGAGAATGAACGATTGCAGTTCCATTCTGACAGCTGTTTATTTCCTTCCACAGATGTTGCACAAACTGTGTTCCTCAAGTTTGTTTTTGCTGTATATTTGATGCTCATGGTAATTTTCTTTCCAAAGCGATGATTAAAATGTGTGCCTGGAGACAGCATCGCTTACGTACAGAGCTCAGGAGGGGCTGTAGGTGGGACGTAGCTTGTGTACATGGTGGTGGGTGGCCCGCCAGGAATCCAATGCCTGCCCTCCCAGTTGTTGTAGTTAGGGCTGCAGACCCTTCTGACCGACCAGTGTCCCAACAACATGTGCCCTCAGGACATCGCGGTTCAAATTGCCCTGCAGGGCAGTGGCACAAGTCAAGTCAAGTCAATTTTATTTCTATAGCACATTTAAAAACAACTCTCGTTGACCAAAGTGCTTTACATCAGTGCAGGTACTAACATGCTACATACAGTGGTACATAGATCTAACAATACATACATAAATACATACATACATACAGCGCTCACTCAGAGGACCTCAAGAAACGCTTGTGAGTAGAAATAAGTCTTAAGTCTAGACGTAAAGGAGTTGATGGAGGAGGCAGTTCTGATGAGAAGAGGGATGCTGTTCCACAGTCTAGGTGCTGGACGGACTTCATCCCATACAATCTGAACCCAGTCTGAAAAAGGGTCTCGACCCGAAACGTCGCCTGTTCCTTTTCTGCAGAGATGCTGTCTGACCCGCTGAGTTACTCCAGCTTTTGTGGTGTCTCTCTGCATCCCATGCTATCCTGACATGGACAATGAACAGGAAGAATCCAGTCAGATTTTGTCAATCGCACAGAATGGTCCAGAAATACTATTGTTATTTTTCTTCTCACTTTACCCCTTTTTACTTTAGACATTAGAGATACAGCACGGCAACAGGCCTTTCGGCCCACCGAGTCCACGCCGAACAGCAATCACCCACACGCAAGGGACAATTTACCATTTTTACTGAAGCCAATCGACCTACAAACCTGTACGTCTCTGGAGTGTGGGGGGAAATCGGAGCACCCGGAGAAAACCCACTGTAGGTGCACAGGGGGAACGTACAAACTCCACACAGACAGCACCCGTAGTCAGGATCGAACCCGTGTCTCTGGCGCTGTGAGGCAGCAACTCTACCACTGTGCCACTGTGCCGCTCACATGGAAATAAAAGATTTTTAATGACATTACGTTGAGATAAAGAGTTATCCGTTTACATTTCGAGCTGTGTATGGATCTCTTTTGAAAGTGTGCTGAGGATAGGCACAAACGATGATGTTCTTTAATTTGTAACACAAGTACTGATTTAACAAGATCCTCTACTTACTGTATAGTGACCAAGTAGATCACCTTAGTTATTCATCTTTTTAACTGTTATGTTGCTGCATTTTATTTCAATGCTTGCCATTTGCAGGTTTATGCTTAAAACCTATGTGGCTGTAAGTGTCTTGGTATCACTTAAAATCCCCAGGCAAATGGAAAACACATGGCAGATAATCATTGTGTGGAGACAAGGGCTGCAGATGCTGAAATATATAAAAGGACACAAAGTGATGGAGTAACTCAGCAAGTCAAGCAGCTTCTCAGATGAACGTGGATGCCTAGGATAGAGTGATAATAATAATGGATGGGATTTATATAGCGCCTTTCTAATACTCAAGGCGCTTTACATCGCATTATTCATTCACTCCTCAGTCACACTCGGTGGTGGTAAGCTACTTCTGTAGCCACAGCTGCTCTGGGGCAGACTGACGGAAGCGTGGCTGCCAATCTGCGCCTACGGGGCCCCTCCGACCACCACCACAGTGATCAACCTCTAGAGGACATAACTTTAATCTGAGGAGGGGAAAGATTTAATAGGAACCTGAGCGGCAACCTTCTCACTAGAAGGTACACAAAAATGCTGGAGAAACTCAGCGGGTGCAGCAGCATCTATGGAGGGAAGGAAATAGGCAACGTTTTGGGCCGAAACCCTTCTTCAGACCTTTCTCCAACATTTTTGCGTACCTTCGATTTTCCAGCATCTGCAGTTCCTTCTTAAACCTTCTCACTAGAACCTGGTTGGCATATGAAGTGAGCTAAACACAAAAATCTGGAGTAACTCAGCGGGTCAGGCAGCATCTCTGGAGAAAAGGAATAGATGACGTTTCGGGTCGAGACCCTTCTTCAGACTGCGAGTCAGGGGAAAGGGAAACGAGAGATATACACGGTGATATAGCGAGATATAGAACAAATGAATGAAAGATATGCAAAAAAGTCTCGATAGTCTGCTTGGGTAACTTCCAATCTAACGATATGAACATTGAAATCTCCAATTTCAAGCAAAATCCTCTGCCTGGCACCTCCAACAATTTGTTCCTTGCTGAAAGAAAGTCATCCTTAATCTTGTCGTTCTGCATAAAAATGAGAACCCTTTTGACAGTTGTATTTGCAACTGTCAGCACAGGCAGGGTTAACTTCCAGCATCACACGCTGCAGGTGTTCCTTATATAATTAACTCAGCAAAAGAACATGACACCATGGGATTATCTAACAAGTGACCGGGGCATATTGGCATTTAATGATCTTAGCGCAAGGCTTCACTAACCTGACAGAGACCCCCAACTGCTTGGAATTAGTTCCCTGCGATTGTCAAATGATGCCACTGCCTGTTTTGGGCAAAAGCTCCTGTCAGCAATTTTATTTTGTTTTATTTCACGCCTTCCCAAGCTGCAAACATTCTCGAAGTTAATTTACAACAATACCTGTTCAATGGGTTAGGTGGGCCAGCACTAATAGCCTACTTACCACAGAGAGAGAGAGACAGACTCATTACAAACCATTTGCACTGAATTCACTGGCAAAGCAAGTCCAGGAGCTGACTCAGTCTACCACTGGAGAGCTTGATAAGATATTCTTCCAGAGAACCAGAGAGGTTCTCTGGAAGAATATGGAATATGGAAAAAGTGTAGGAAGGAACTGCAGATAGACACAAAAAGCTGGAATAACTCAGCGGGACAGGCAGCATCTCTGGAGAGAAGGAATGGTTGACATTTTGGGTCAAGACCCTACCTCAGACTGGATAGGGATTTGAGAAACGAGAGATATAGACAAAGATGTGGAGAGAGGGAATGCCGGGGCTACCTGAAGTGAGAGAAATCTTCATACCACTGGGCTGTAAGCTGCCCAAGCAAAATATGAGAAGCTGTTCCTCCAATTTGTGTTGAGCCTCACTCTGACAATGGAGAAGGCCGAGGACAGAAAGGTCTGTGTGGGAATGAGAAGGAGAATTAAAGTGTTTGGCAACTGGCAGATCAATCAATCAATCAATCAATCAATCAATCAATCAAAGACTTTATTGTCATTCAGAAATACACCAATAAATGCAAGTCTGAACGAAATGTTGTTGCATCTGGCTCATCGTACAACATAAAATAACAAAAGGATAAAATAGATAAAAAGATAAAATAGATAATAGTGGCGGCACATTATATGGCATTCAAGAGTCTGATGGCTCGGGGGAATAAGCTGTTGCAAAACCTGGCCGTTCTCCTTATACTGTGATACCTTTTGCCCGAGGGCAGCAGAGTGAACAGTCCGTGATGGAGATGTGTGGGGTCTTTTAAAATACTGCTGGTCTTAGACAAGCAACGTTTGCACGCAATGTCCCCGATTGAGGGGAGAGAAGTCCCGATGATTTTTTCAGCCATCCTCACCACTCTCTGCACGGTCTTCCAGTCGGAGGCTTTACAGTCCCCAAACCAGACAGAGATGCAGCTAGTCAAAATGCTCTCTATGGTGCCCCTGTAGAAAGTGGTGAGGACGGGATGGGGGAGGTGAGCTCTTCTCATCCGGCGCAGAAAGTGCAAATGCTGCTCCGCTCTCTTAACTAGTGATGCGATGTTTTGTGACCAGGTCAGACTGTTCGTGATCTGCACACCCAGGAACTTAGTGCTACTGACCAACTCCACATCGATGTCATTAATGTGTTGAGGTGTGTGACTGTGCCGGTTTCTGCTGAAGTCAACGATGACCTCCTTTGTTTTGTCAACATTCAGGATCAGATTGTCCGTGTTGCACCAGTCCACCAGTTGTCTCACCTCCTCCCTGTAAGCCAGTTCATTGTCGTCCCGGATAAGGCCCACCACTGTGGTGTCATCTGCGTACTTCATGATGTGGTTTGTACTAAACCTGGCACAACAGTCAGGTAGGTGCAGGCGGGCCCAGCGAAGGTGTTCTGCGAAACGATCGTCCAGTCTGCATTTGATCTCGCCGAAGGAACTGCAGATGCTGGTTTAAACCAAAGATAGACACAAAATGCAGGAGTAACATGGCGGGACAGGCAGCATCTCTGGAGAGAAGGAATGGGTGGCGTTTCGGGTTGAGACCCTTCTTCAGGCTGATGTTGGAAAAGGTCCATACATTGCTTGATTATAACATAAATCATTCCTACTATGGCAATTCCCACCGAAAAAATGGACAATCGACCAGTTTCTAATGATAGGGCATTAGTCAGTTCTCAGTTTAGTTTATTGTAAGGTACAGCACCGAGGTATAGTGAAAAGCTTTGTTGCAAGATAACCAGTCAGCGGAAAGACTATACCTGTAAATGATTACAATCGAGCCATTCGCAGTGTCTGATCAAAGACAGTCCGAGGGTCACCAATGAGGTAGATAGTAGTTCAGGACTTCTCTCTAGTTGGTGATAAGATGATTCAGTTGCCTGATAACAGCTGGGAAGAAACTGTCCCTGAATCTGGAGGTGTGCGTTTTCACACTTCTATATCTTTTGCCCGATGGGAGAGGGGAGAAGAGGGAGTGGCCAGGGTACGACTCGTCCATGATTATGCTGCTGGCCTTGCCGAGGTAAAAAAAGGATTCGATGGAAGGGAGGTTGGTTGGTGTGATGGTCTGGGCTGCAAACACAATCCCCTGCAATTTCTTGCGGTCTTGGATGGAGCTGTTCCCAAACCGAGCTGTGATACATCCTGATAAAATGCTATCTACGACAGCCATGTGCTGTGCAGTGCATTTGTCTGGCACATAAATGCATGTATTTAAACAGCCTGTTTTTCACAACGCTCTGGGGTCTAAATTTAATACAGTCTTTATACTAATTATCTCTTTGTCAGGTTATCCATTTACTATTACCATAACTATGTGCCTAACTATATATAACTATGTTGTATAAAATGTGAGCTATTCTGTACAGAGTTTGTACGTTCTCCCTATGATTGTGCTTCCGGGTGCTCCACTTTCCTCCCACATTCCAAAGACATGCAGGTGTGTAGGTTAATTGGCTTCTGTAAATTGCCCCTAGTGCGCAGGATGCAAAACTGGGATAACATAGAACTAGTGTGGGTGAGTCACTAGTCAGCACGGATTCGGTGGGCCAAAGGGCCTCTCCCACATTGTATCTTGACCCGAAATGTCACCTGTTCCTTTTCTCCAGAGATGCTGCCCGACCCACTGAGTTACTCAAGCATTTTGTGTCTTATAGAAACATAGAAAATAGGTGCAGGAGTAGGCCATTCGGCCCTTCGAGCCTGCACCGCCATTCAATATGATCATGGCTGATCATCCAACTCAGTATCCTGTACCTGCCTTCTCTCCATACCCCCTGATCCCTTTAGCCACAAGGGCCACATCTAACTCCCTCTTAAATACAGCCAACGAACTGGCCTCAACCACATTCCATGGCAGAGAGTTCCAGAGATTCACCACTCTGTGTGAATTTTTTTTTTCTCATCTCAGTCCTAAAAGATTTCCCCTTTATACTTAAACTGTGACCCCTTGTTCTGGACTTCCCCATCATCGGGAACAATCTTCCTGCATCTAGCCTGTCCAACCCCTTAAGAATTTTGTAAGTTTCTATAAGATCCCTCCTCAATCTTCTAAATTCTAGCGAGTACAAGCCGAGTCTATCCAGTCTTTCCTCATATGAAGGTCCTGACATCCCAGGAATCAGTCTGATGAACCTTCTCTGCACTCCCTCTATGGCAATAATGTCCTTCCTCAGATTTGGAGACCAAAACTGTATGCAATACTCCAGGTGTGGTCTCACCAAGACCCTGTACAACTGCAGTAGAACCTCCCTGCTCCTATACTCAAATCCTTTTGCTATGAATGCTAACATACCATTCGCTTTAAACACATACCAAGTCAGCAGTAAGCTGCATTTAGACAGTACCGTGAAGAAGCATCCCAAATGTTTCACTGTAGTTGCTTCAAACTGCCGTGAATCAGTTGGAATGCATGGTGACATATCAGATGTATGGTGATCGTGAAGTTACTCTGAATATAACTACCTCTTTATGCAACTGGAGTGGCTGATTGAACACCCAAAACTGATTGAATGCATTCAGTTTGAGGCAATTCCCTTGCTCCTGGATAAGGCTCTTGCAAAAGCAGCTGTGGCCTCGTATCACTCATGCCTTTCTAGTGCCATGGGAGTTCAGTTTAGTTTATTGTCACGTGTACCGAGGTACAGTGAAAAGCTTCTGTTGCGTGCTATCCAGTCAGCGGAAAGACTATACCTGTTTACATATGAGCCATCCACAGTTCACAGATATATGATAAAGGGAATAATATTTAGTGTAGGCAAAGTTTGATTAAATGTCACGCAACGTTCGTCAGTGAGGTAGATAGTAGCTCAGGACCACTCTCTGGTTGGTGATAGGATGGTTCAGCTGATTGATAACAGCTGGGAAGAAGCAGTCCCTGAATCTGGAGGTGTGCGTTTTCACACTTCCATATCTCTTGCCTGATGGGAGAGGGGAGAAGAGGGAGTGACTGAGGTGAGACTGGTCCTTGTCCCTTGATGATGTTGCTGGCCTTGCCGAGGCAGCGTGAGGTGTAGATGGAGTCAATGGCAGGGAGGTTGGTTTATGTGATGGTCCACATTTCTCTGCAATTTCCTGCGGCCTAGTGTCATGCGTGCGTTGGCCTGAACAAAATAGCTAACTGTGTGTAAGTGTGGCTCAGTGTTAGTCTGGGAGAGACAGTGATATTGGTTCACTTATCCTGCCAATGCATTTTTGGAGGATTGGTGGTACCTGTCCAATGCCTTGAAATAGTTGCTGCAGGAGCAATCCAACTTTCAGAAGTGTATAAAAGGGCAGAGATCTCTGCGGCCCAATGAACCATGACATTTATGCTGGGGTTGAACATTCAGAAAACCAAAGGCTGTGTTGCTACATTGAGAATGGATTTTAACAATGATCTTTGCCTTCACTGAGAGGTGGCTTCCTAAATTAGAAAGTGGAGTTTGTTTTCCAGTATTTTGATTCAAGATGGTTGTTGGGAAGAACCTGGAGATCATGGTTTTCAGACTCCTGTAGCTCTCTTTCTGATGGCTGTGAAATGAGAGTGTGGCCAGGGTGGTGTGGGTCCTTGATGATGCTGGCTGTACACTGCCCTACTTTTAGAGCCCCCTCCCCCCCCCTCCCCCATTTATTTTTGTATTTCTAACCTTCCTATCTTGTTTTTAAACCGAGCACATGTTAATGGATCATCAGCGCAGAATGTCACCAAATGCATCAATACCTTTCATAGAAACATAGAAAGTAGGTGCAGGAGCAGGCCACTTGGCCCTTAGAGCCAGCACCGTCATTCAATATGATCACGGCTGATCATCCAGAATCAGTACCACGTTCCTGCTTTCTCCCCATATCCCTTTATTCCGTTAGCCCAAAGAGTTCTCTCTTGAAAACATCCAGCGAATTGGCCTCCACTGCCTTCTGTGACAGAGAATTCAGCTCCAGCATCCAATGCTGTCTGTGTGGAGAATGCATGCTCTCCCTGCGACCACCTGGGTTTCCTCCGGACGACTCAGTTTCTTCCCGCATCCCCAAAATTTGCGGGTTTGTAGGTCAATTAGTGTATAGGGTCAAAATGCTGGAGGAACTCAGCAGGTCAGGCAGCATCTCTGGAGAAAAGGAATAGAGGGGTCTCTTAAGGTTCTCTTAAGAAGGATTTCGACCCAAAACATGACCTATTCCTTTTCTCCAGAGATGCTGACTGACCCGCTGAGTTACTCCAGCATTTTGTGTCTATCTTTGGTGTAAACCGCCTGGTGTGTAGGCAGTGGATGAGGAAGTGGGATAACACAGAACTAGTTTGAATGGGTGATTGATGGTCGCCATAAACTCGGTGGGCTGAAGAGCCTGTTTCCCTGCTGTCCCTTTCAATTAAATTTAATTTAAAATATAATATAAAAACTGACAGATAAACATTGCAAAAATATATTGGTGTTACTGACTGACATTATGTGAGACGTTACATGTATACTCATTCATTATCTATGCTTTATGACTGATTATTATATAGCATAACCTATTATTGTTTGCTTCTGTTTTATGTCTGTGTGTATATATATATATATATATATATATATATAAATACTGTATATATATTGGAGCAACTCAGCGGGACGGGCAGCATCTCTGGATAGATGTGTGTGTGCACACATATATGTATATGTGTGTGTGTGTGTATATATGCACACATTTTTTCCCATTTATTATATTGTTTACTGTATACGATGTTTACATATTCTGTTGTGCTGTTACAAGTAAGAATTTCATTGTTCCATCTGGGATATATGACAATAAAACACTCTTGACTTTTGACTCTTGATTAAATATATTTATGCAGGTACTAACTCCAGACTTACCACCTTTAACATTTAGTAAAGGGATCCATATTGAATAAACCGACGGTCAACTTTGCGGACAATTTCAACCTCTCAATTCTAAGGTCTGAGGTTCCCACCTGCTTTAAAAGGGCATCAATTATACTAGTGCCCAAGAAGAGTAAGGTGACGTGCCTCAATGACTATCGACCAGTGGCACTAACGCCAGTGGTGATGAGGTGCTTTGAGAGGCTGATCATGGTGCAATCAACTCATACCTTGACAAAAACCTGGACCCTCTGCAGTTCGCTTACCGCCACAACAGATCAATGGTGGATGCGATCTCGCTGGCTCTCCACTCTGCTCTGGACCACTTGGACAACAAAAACTCATACTGTATGTCAGGCTGTTATTCATTGATTACAGCTCGGCATTTAATACCATCATCCCCTCCAAGCTGGTTACTAAACTCTCAGAACTGGGTCTCTGCACATCCCTCAGCAATTGGATCCTCGACTTCCTCATTCATAGACCACAGTCTGTTCGTATTGGTGGAAATATGTCACCCTCGATAACCATCAGCACGGGAGCACCTCCAGCCTGCGTGGTCAGCCCCCTGCTGTACTCAGTCTATACTCAAGACTGCTTAGCCGGTCATAGTGCGAACTCCATCATCAAGTTTGCCGACTACACCACTGTTGTGGGACGAATCACTGATGGGGATGAGTCAGAGTATTGAAGTGATATCTTTTGAAGTGAGAGTTTTGAAGTATTGACCAAATGGTGCCAGCACAATAACCTGACTCTCAACACCAGCAAAACCAAGGAACGGATTGTGGACTTTGGAAAGGATAGGATAGGGACCCACAGTCCTGTTTATATGGTGGAGAGGGTCAAGAACTTCAAATTCCTGGGCGTGCATATCTCTGAAGATCTCTCCTGGTCCCAGAACACTGATGCAATTATAACGAAAGCACATCAGCACCTCTACTTCCTGAGAAGATTACGGAGAGTCGGTATGTCATGGAGGACTCTCTCGGACTTCTACAGGTGTACAGTAGAGAGCATGCTGACTGGTTGCATCGTGGCTTGGTTCGGCAACTTGAGCGCCCAGGAGCGGAAAAGACTACAAAAAGTAGTAAACACTGCCCAGTCCATCATCGGCTCCTCCTCCCTACCATCGAGGGCATCTATCGCTGTCGTTGCCTCAAAAAGGCTGGCAGTATCATCAAGGACCCACACCATCCTGGCCACTCTCTCATCTTTCCGCTGCTTTCAAGTAGAAGGTACAGGAGCCTGAAATCTGCAACATCCAGGTTCAGGAATAGCTACTTCCCCACAGCCATCAGGCTATTAAACTCAACTCAAACTAAAATCTGAACTTTAATAGCCTATTGCCCTTTATCTGGTTATTTATGTCTGTATATATATATTCAATGGACTATGGACACACTGATCTGATCTGTATTTATGCCTACAATATTCTGTTGTGCTGAAGCAAAGCAAGAATTTCATTGTCCTATCTGGGACACATGACAATAAACTCTCTTGAATCTTCCCTTAATCAGTCGTGGGCGAAGTGAAGTCTGTAAGAATTAAGAGATTATGTTTTTAAAAGAAGTATGAAATGCAATGATTTTTGCTGCAACTCCCATTTACTTTGTTTTCTCTTTCGCTTGAAAGGCCAAAAGTTGCAATGTGATGATGTGGCTGTTGTGGTGGGTTATCTGTGAGAATACCCTGTCTCCGTATCCCCCAACTACCTGACGTCCATTGATTTTAAATTCATCAGTGACTGCTTTGCTAGCACTAGGCTTAATTTCCCAAGATACCGTTTAGGTTCGAGGCATCCTGTCAATAAAGTGCAAATCTGAAAACCCTCGCCGGCTCTCCCCACTTTCCACGTCTCTCACCTTCTCTCCTCGACGCTACCCATTTATCCCGGCGGCTACCTGGCAGAAGCCGGCTCCACGCTGGCCTTTGCACGAAGCCAGCTATCTGACCACAAGAGATTGATATGTACAGTTCCCCTCAGCGTCGCACCCTTCACATAAACTACCTCCCAATCCCACTCCCCGTTCAATAATCACTCGATGAGAGAGACCGTGATGGATTTTATACATGAAATATGTCCGCTCCCTGCAACCCACTGCAGTATATTACCGAGCCGGACCGAGAAATCGCCAGCATCATCCTCTGTACAATTGCCCTCTCTGTCCCCCCCAACACATTCATTTCGAAGGTCCCGGCGATTATAAAAGAAATTAGAGGACAACTGGCCATTTATCCTGTCGGCCAAGCCAGCATCCATCCAGTTCGTAATCTACCGCTCCTCGCCAATCCTTTGAATGGAGAAACGCGTCGACTTGCAAAGCCTTCTTTGGTAGATGCCATTTGTTCTCCAAATTTAAATTAATATTATTTCAATTCATACCCGCTGAGTCCATTTCTCGTGCTAAATAATGTGTCGTTGGAGTACGTTTGCCATTTGTGAGCTGCATTTAGAGAATAATAATCAGGATTTCTCTACTGCAAGCAATCACAGTGAGCGCCTTAACCTGAGCGCAGCCCAGCGTGCGTTTGCAAACAGTGTATTTACCCGCTGTTGTCGGTACGAACGGAGAGACAAGCCAGGGAATTATACAAACCTTTAAGAATGAACTGCAGATGCTGGAAAATCGAAGATAGACAAAAATGCTGGAGAAACTCAGCGGGTGCAGCAGCATCTATGGAGCGAAGGAAAAAGGCAACGTTTCGTCCCGAACCGCTGAGTTTCTCCAGCATTTTTGTCTACCTTCGATTTTCCAGCATCTGCAGTTCCTTCTTAAAGGTTTGTATAATTCCCTGGCTTGCGTTTGTATTGAGACATTGAACGAAATGTCGTTGTTTTAATTTATTCGGGTTAGTTGAGTTTAGAGATACAGCGCGGAAACAGACCCTTCGGCCCACCGAGTCCGTGCCGCCCAGCGATCCCCGCACACTAACACTATCCTACACACACTAGGGACAATTTACAATTATACCTGCACGTCTTTGGAGTGTGGGAGGAAACCGAAGATCTCGGAGAAAACCCACGCAGGTTACAGGGAGAAGGTGCAAACTCCGTACAGACAGCACCCGTAGTCAGGATTGAACCCGGGTCTCCGGCGCTGTGAGGCAGCAACTCTACCGCTGCGCCACCATGCCGCCCCTCGCGTTTATGCTTGAACCTTATAATCAAATGTTGGCGATACAATCACATAGGCCTAAAACCTTGCAAATAGTTTGGATAGTCTACCTATTTATTGTACTGTTCACTGTGGCATCAGTTTGTATGTGCGTGCGACCGTGCGTATCCATCCAGTGGTACAGTACTGTGATATTATAAAGGCACGAAGTGCTGGAGTAACTCGGCGGGTCAGGCAGCATCTCTGGAGAATGTAGAGACAAGGAACTGTAGATGCTGGTTGAAACCACAGATAAACAAGAAGAACTGGAGTAACTTGTGCAAGGAAGGAACTGCAGATGTTGGTTTTCACCGAAGATAGACACAAAATGCTGAGTAACTCTGCGGGACAGGCAGCATCTCTGGAGAAGGAAGGGTCTCGAACCGAGACGTCTAATCCTTCTCTCCGGGGATGCTGCCTGTCCCGCTGAGTTACTCAAGCATTTTAGACAATAGACAATAGACAATAGGTGCAGGAGTAGGCCATTCGGCTCTTCGAGCCAGCACCGCCATTCAATGTGATCATGGCTGATCATCCCCAATCAGTACCCTGTTCCTGCCTTCGCCCCATATCCCCTGACTCCGCTATTTTTAAGAGCCCTATCTAGCTCTCTCTTGAAAGTATCCAGAGAACCGACCTCCTCTGAGGCAGAGAATTCCACAGACTCACCACTCTCTGTGAGAAAAAGTGTTTCCTCGTCTCCGTTCTAAATGGCTTACATTTTGTGTCTATCTACTGGAGTAACTCAGCGGGTCAGGCAGCATCTCTGGAGAACATGGATGGGTGACGTTTCACAGAGTGCTGGAGTAACTCAGCGGGTCAGGCAGCATCTCTGGAGAACATGGATAGGGGATGTTTCGGGTCGGATTGAGGGAACGGTGTTACATATTTTAAGGGGGGGGGGGGGGACGGGTGAGGAATTGGGAGAGGGGTTGTTGGTGGAAAGGGTGGGCGGGGCGGGAGGGATGCTTTTGAAGTGACGGAAAGGAAGGCATGTCTGCAGCCAGAGACGGGAGATGTCAAATATGGACAGCGGGGGAGAACAGAGTCGACGGGAGCAAGAGACAGAGAGCGTGAACAAAGATTTGCTGCTGACACTACTGGGTCCTCCAAACCAGCAATTTCGCAACGGTGAGAGAGCCATCGGTAGAGTAAGATGTCTTTACAAGTCTCTGTCATTGATAGTCCATTGAATTAACCCGAGCACGCACCTCTTCTCGCCGTGAATAAAGCGATAGGTAAATAACGATGTTGGATTAACTCAACGGATCAGGAGGCAGCATCTCTGGAAAACATGGACAGGCGACGTTTCGGGTCAGGACCCTTCTTCAGACCCACAACGCCGCCTATCCATGTTCCCCAGAGATGCTGACTGACCCGATGAGCTACTCCAGCACTCTGTGTTTTTTTGTTTTGTAAACCAGCATCTGCAGTTCCTTGCGTCTACTTAGATAGGCGATGGGACGAAGAATCCTTCCTACAACAAGTGAATTACACAAGATTTTCTTCCAGCCGGAGATCCGATCTTTATAAATCCACTCAAAATTACTTGACTTCGGGAGTAAATTTCTCGACAGATAGATAGATAGACACAAAATGCTGGAGGAACTCAGCGGGACGGGCAGCATTTCTGGAGAAAATGAATAGGTGATGTTTCGGGTCGAGAGCCTTCTTCAGACTACAGATAGTTTGGGAGTGAATGAGCGAGACCGCTACCCGGGTCAAATCTGCATCGAATGCCAAGTCAAGCTGGTTTCAATTATTTTTATAAAATCAACATATATTATCCCCTTCTAAATTCCAACGTGGTGCTTCTGTATTGTTCCCTTGGTTGTACAAGTTTAAACAAGCAGGATACAGTTACATAGTCAATTAATCCACAAACGGGCTTGTCGAGAGACAGCAATTCCCTAATAGCATTTGCGCCAAAGTGCAATTTAATTTTCTCTCTCTTATCAATAGCTTTCTTCTCCATCTGACAATTAGGACGGCGGGAGGGAGAAGCCAGGCTTTTGTTTGTACTGTTTTGTGTGGCCATCCACCAGAAAGAGACATTGTTGTTTTTTTTCTCTTCTTCCCGGTATCGATTTTTTAAAATCGCTGTTATTCTGGTTATTATTGAGAGACATGTAACTCTGCAAAGTGCGCCCGTCTCTTGCTGAACGATGCGCGGTCTGCTGGCTCCTGGACCCAGTTAACCGGTAAGATCTGAATTGTTCATTCTCTACATTATGGGGAAGGGCGCGCCAGATGAGAACGGTGTCATGTCTCGGATCTTGTCGCGCTTGTAGTTGCATCTCTTACATATTAGTGCCTCTTAATAATAGACAGCCGTCTCCTCTCCCCCCGTACTTCGCCAGATGACGATTGCCGTTTTGAAAGAAAACTGTGTTTAATGGCAGAATATACAAACGCTAGAGAGAGACAACATATCAAACGGTATCACTGTCGCCGCGCTGACATTCACTGTTTGTATTCAGCGCCTCATATTTTGCTTGGGCAGTTTATAGCCCAGCGATGGGAATATTGATTTCTCCAACTTCAAGTAACCCTCTCTCTCCCTCCCTCCCCCACCCTTGTTATTTGACAAGTTTCACTGTCGTCCTGGTGAGTTTCATTGTCTAGAACTCGTTTTCACCTAGCCACCAATGGATCATTTCCTTGATCATCCAAGGATAATGTCACTGGAGGTGTATATCTTAGTACATAGAACAAACTGAACTGAGGTAGTGTGGGGGTAAACAATAACGGTATTGAATATAGAAAAAAACAGAAACATAGAAAAATAGGTGCAGGAGTAGGCCATTCGGCCCTTCGAGCCAGCATCCATTCAATATGATCATGGCTGATCTTCCAAAATCAGTATCCCGTTCCGACATTCTCCCCATATCCCTTGATTCCCTTAGCCCCAAGAGCTAAATCTAACTCTCTCTTGAAAACATCCAGTGAATTGGCCTCCACTGCCTTCTGTGGCAGAGAATTCCACAGATTCACAACTATATATACCACAATAACACGTTAAACACTCTCTCTACACGGTGTGTGCTATGAGGATATATCTCACCAACACCAGATACTCTCCACGGTGAAAAACCCATTGAACTGGATATATAGCCGAGATATCGGTTGTGGAGGACCCTGAACGAGATTATACCCCGCTCTTTCTGGTGTAAAACTCACACTAATGATAGTCCACCCACCCGGTGCTAACTCACTGCTCTGAGTGGCCTGCCACTTCTCCACGCCGGCTGTGTGAGATTGGATGTGATTCACATCCCGCGGAGATGCTTCTCAGTTTAGATTTTGGAACTAACTCTGAGTGGACACTCTCTCCCCCGTTATTGATCGGATAATGGACAATGTAAAAAATAGATAGCACGGTTACTTGGCTAGCATGTCCTTGGGCAACTTACAACACAGCTCCGAAGAAGGGTCGCGCCCCGAAACGCCACCTATTCCTGTTCTCCAGAGACGCTGCCTGACCCGCTGAGTTACTCCAGCTTTTTGTGCCTCTCTTCGGTATGAATATTGATTTCTCTAACTACAAGTGACCCTTGCAGTCCCTCTCTCTGTGTCTATCCCCCGCCCTAGTCGTCGGGCTAGTTTCACTATGGTCTGAAGAAGGGTTTCGGCCCGAAACGTTGCCTATTTCCTTCGCTCCATAGATGCTGCTGCACCCGCTGAGTTCCTCTAGCTTTTTGTGTCTATCTTCGCATTTCCTCTGTTCAGCTATTTGATTAACGTAATTTCGTTCAGACCGAAAGGTCTGAATGACAATAAAGGAATCAAATTCAAATTCAAAAATTACCATCCCACTCTGTCCATTTCACCAGCGAAAGGCTAACAGGCCGAATCCCGAACAGTGCACCCACAAAAGCCAAATGCTCAAGGAAATGGTCATGTTTTATTAACAGGGTGAGTTGTGATCTCCAGTGACACACTGTGCAATGAATTACCATCTGAAGAAGGGTTTCGGCCCGAAACGTTGCCTATTTCCTTCGCTCCATAGATGCTACTGCACCCGCTGAGTTTCTCCAGCACTTCGATTTTCCAGCATCTGCAGTTCCTTCTTAAACAATGAATTACCATCCACTGTTATTCGAAATTCGGGAACATTTGCAGATTATTTCGTGCGAAGAGCTTTGTAACCAAAGCATGTTGCCAATTAGACAAACAATAGCAAGCGTATACTTTAAAGGTGATGAGATACAAGAAGCTGCAGATGCCGGTTTACAAAAACACACTCGTGGCGTCATATCTTTTTTTTTACAACATTTTATGTTTCCGTTTAAAAAAAATCAGATTTATTTTTAACTGTAATGATAACTTTACCGAATGATAGGTGTATGAAATGGCTGGAAATGAAAGAAAACACCACAAAGAGCATCAGAAATATGTAGGAACGAACTGCAGATGGTGGTTTAAATCGAAGATGGGCACGTCACCTGGCTCACAGCTGACGTGCCCATCATCGTTACTTTTTTGCATATCTTTCATTCATTTGTTCTATATCTCTCCACATCACCGTCTATATCTCTCGTTTCCCTCTCCCATGACTCTCAGTCTGAAGAAGGGTCTCGACCCTAAACGCCACCCATTCCTTCTCTCCAGAGATGCTGCCTGTCCCGCTGAGTTACTCCAGCTTTTTGTGTCTATCTACTGTCAACAACCAACAAATAGCTGACAAATACTGTACAATACAATAGCTGGCCTAGAGAGAGGGTGATCACGGTCAGTGCATGCAGTTTGATAGTTAAACTGGTTTTAAAACAGGTATTTGAGGGGATGCGAAAACAGCTGATTGAAGGACCTCTGGAGGTAATTTCAATCTGCCTTTTGAGTCTGAAGAGAGGTCCCAACCAGAAATGTCGCTTGACCATTTCCTTCCCAGATGCTGCCTGGCCCATTGTCCTCCAGCACGTTTGTGTGTAGCTCAAGACTCCTGCATCTGCAGTTCTTCTGTCTCCATCTGCCCCTATATCCATGCCGATTTAAAAACAGACTCAGTGTTATCCACGTGCTCTCTCTCCCCCCCCTCTCTCTCCCCCCATTTCTCCATGTCTCCCTCTCTATCTCTCCCCTTCTCTCTTTCCCCTTCCTCTCTCTCCCCCTTCTCTCTCCCTCCCCCTCTCTCTACCCTCTCTCCCCACTCTCCCTATCTCCCCTCCCTCTCTCCCCCCCTCTCTCGCCCCCCCTCGCCCCGTCTCTCTCCCACCCTCTCTCTCCCCCTCGCCCCGTCTCTCTCCCCCTCTCTCTCTCCCCCTCTCTATATCCCCCTCTCCCCTTTCCCCCTAGCTCTCCCCCTCTCTCTCTCCCCCCTCCCCGCCCCCTCTCTTCCCTTTCACTCTCTCTCTCTATGTTTTCCTTTCTCTCTCACTCTTTTCCTTTCTCTCTTCGACAGCAACTCAAATTTCTCCACAGAACGTCCAATACCTAAGACCGTGTCTCAGGAGAAATCTCATGGGATTGAGAGAAAGTAAATCACCTAGAACGAGCCACATACGTGGCCAATCGACAAATACGCGAAAGAGTTAGACTTTGGGTGCCTTAAAAGAGGGGAACGCGGGAAAGATTCAAAGGCGGTTAAGTGTCATATGGGCCGACAAGGGAACAACGAAATCCTTACTTGCAGCGGTGTGAATATATATATAAGATATATATATGCGTGCGTGCGTGTATGTGTGTTACTTGCCTTAACAGTACTGCAGAAAGCGTAGAGGCGAGGGTGTTTATTGTGTGAATTTGGAAGTAGGCAACTGAAAACACGCTAAAGTGACCAACAAAATGAGAGACTGAAATTTGGTGTCAAATTGGGACCCAGTCTGAAGAAGTGTCTCGATCCGAAATGTCCCCGCCATGTTCTCCATAGATGCTATCTGGTCCGCTCAGTTACTCCAGTACTTTACGTAATTTTTTGTTAAAAAAAACATATAGTATCTACAGTTCCTTGTTTCTCCCCAAGTGTTTCGAGTTTAGATACAACATGGAAACAGGCCGTTCGACACGGCGGCTCCACCAAGCATTGTTCGCCCGTTCACGCTAGTTCTATGTTATCCCAATTTCTCGTCCGCTCCCTACACACTAGGGACAATTCGCGGATAGCCATTACCCGACAAACCTGCACGTCTTTGGGATGTGGGAGGAAACCGGAGCACCCGGAGGAAAACCACGCGGGCATGTGCAAACTCCACACACAGACAGCACCCAAGGTCAGGATCGAGCCCTGGTCTCTGGCGCTGTGACGCCCTTCATTGCGGGTCTACCTGAAGTTTATAAGACAAGGGGAAGCTCATGGAGATGGAACATGAAATGGCTGTCCCTGTAGCTCCTCTCTTTCTCGCTGTAGTAGTCCACCTCCTGTGCCAGCGCGCTTGTGTGTGGTCTCGCTGGTCCAACATGCCTGAGTCCTGACGTCCTGTCTCGCCAAGCCTTGCCCCTCCCATCATCTACTTACCCTGTTCCAGCCAAAGATCCTATAGCAAGCTACAGGATCCGCTATAGGATCTTTGGTTCCAGCTGTTCTCAGAGCTCAGCCCAGCCTCCAGAAACACAATCGCACAAGACTTAGCTGAGGTCAGGGCAGCGAACATGTTCACTGTTCGCATCCCTGTGTTCCGTCGTTATCACTTCTTCCCCAGCCAACAATGGGCCATTGTGGGCTCCTTGGTCATCTGTTGCCGGCCCTGTTTTGTTCTGGCCTTTTCTTACCTCAACTTTCACTCTGAAGAAGGGTCCCGGCCCGAAACGCCACCCGTCCTTATTCTCCATAGATGCTGCCTGACCCGCTGAGTTCCTCCAGCATTTTGGGTCTATCTATGCTCCCGCCAGCGCCGATATCCTCCCACACTTTTACGATGAAAAGTTGTGCTGAGAGGAGGAAGAGTGTTGTGGGAGTGGATTTTTAATTGAATTTTAATTGACCTATTTAGTGCTTCTTTCTGCCAGTCTGAATGAAGAAAGGTCCCGACTCGAAACGTCACCTATCCATGTTCTCCAGAGATGCTGCCTGACCAGCTGAGTTACTCCAGCACTCTGTGAAACGTCACCTATCCATGTTCTCCAGAGATGCTGCCTGACCCGCTGAGTTACTCCAGCACTCTGTGAAACGTCACCTATCCATGTTCTCCAGAGATGCTGCCTGACCCGCTGAGTTACTCCAGCACTCTGTGAAACGTCACCTATCCATGTTCTCCAGAGATGTTGCCTGACCCACTGAGTTACTCCAACACTTCATGCCCTTATGTATATTAACCAGTTTCTTGTTTCCACTGTTTATCCAAGTCCTTTTTTCCACGAAAATTTAACGGCCCTTAACGGTGTTTGAAAAGAAAGTTCCCCACAGAGGCAGAGAGTGGGCAGAAGCATTGGGTAGATGCGTGGAATATGTTGGACCACATAAGCAATACAATGCCAGACACAAGGAACTGCAGAAGCTGGAATCTTGAGCAAAACACAAAGTGCTGGAGGAACTCACAGGTTCAGGCAGCGTCTCTGGAGGGAATGGACAGGCGATGTCATAAGGTCATAAGGAATGGTAGAATTAGGCCATTCGGCCCATCAAGTCTACTCCACAATTCAATCATGGCTGATCTGTCTCTCCCTCCTCGCCACATTGTCCTGCCTTTCTCCCCATAACCTCTGATACCTGGTTCTGGTCGAGACTATGGGCAAGACATGCAGTGTTTAGCTCTTGGTAGACACGAAATGCTGGAGTAACCCAGCGGGACAGGCAGCATCTCTGGGGAAAAGGAACAGGTGACATTTTGACCGAGACGCTTCTTCAGACAGAGATTCAGGGGAGAGGGAAACGAGAGATATAGATGGTGATGTAGAGAGATATAGAACAAACTAGACTAAGTGGGACCCGATGGGTCCCAGCATCACACGGGAGGGCTGGTCACCAACACAATATTCCACCTCTCCACCAATTCCAATACTGCTCGCCAGTGGGGGGGCTGTCTGTTGCGCTAGTACTGGTGTTGCGGGCTGAAGGAACTGGTTTCCAGAGGGATAGTATAGACATTGTGGGCTGTATGGATGCTTGGGCAGGCATCCAACTGTTGCAACGATTTTAAAAGCCAAGCCAAGGCAAACAATTGGGCTGCAGCCACCCGACAACCAAAATTCAATTTGCGAACACAAACTTGTTAAAAGAGGCGAGGCAAACAATTGGGCTGCAGACACCCGACAACCAAAATTCATTTTGTGAACACAAACTTGTTAAAAAAAAGGCGAGGCAAACAATTGGGCTGCAGCCACCCGACAACCAAAATTCATTTTGTGAACACAAACTTTTTAAAAAGGGCTGCAGCCACTTTACAGCCGCATCGAGGGGACTCACCGTGGAGTAAACGTGCGTTCAGTATTATTCGCAGCTCAGAGAGCCGTGACCCTCTTGCTTCCTGGTCTGGCAGAGACTGAGTGAGGCACGACACTTCCTGGTTTTATAGTCCCTTCCCCTGCCGCCAGCGGGGGCAGCAGAGAGAATGGGGAATTTTGTAAAACCATTAATATCTCTCTCATTTTTCATCGACGGAAAAAAATCCTCCGCACTCATACGACGGAGGGGGGGGGGGGGGGGGGGGGGGGCTGTGAGCGAGGTGGCCAAAAATGACAGCCGTAGGTGGCGGCGTTCTCTCGGAAATCGCAGCACAGTCGGCCAAAAGCGGTCAAGATCAGAGATTTAGTAATATAGATGGATGAAAGAAATGCAAAAAAGCAACGATGAAGAAGGAAACAGGCCATTGTTAGCTGTGTGCTAGGTGAAAACGAGTTACAGCCAATGAGACTCAACAAGACGACTTTGAAGCTGGTACGACTTAGGTTGGGGGGGGGGGGGGGGGGGAGCAAGGGTTACTTGAAGTTAGAGAAATCAATGGTCATACCGCTGGGTTGTTAGCTGCCCAAGTGCTGTTCCTCCAATTTACGTTTGCTGGAGTGAGTTTTTGTATGTTTGTGTCTTTGTGAACAACTTCCTGATTGCCAGGCAGATGCAACGATAACGTCCAGCCGCCCTTTCCTCTTAATGTCAACCTATTCGCGTGGTTTTGCCGTGCCCTGTTTAAACCTCTCTTCTTTTATTGCCACGACTTAACGCCTGAAACTCCATTCATCGTTTTAATTAGCGGAATGGAGTCTAGTGCATCCGAACATTACAATTCAATAATAATATTTAGGAATTACGCAGACGGGGAATAACATTACTCGAGGGGAGGGGAGAGGAGGGTAATTATAGCCGAAATATAGGGATTGAAAGCACCAACAACAATGTTAAATTAATAAAGATGTTGCCCGACCAGTAACCCTTCATAACACAGAACTTGGCCTTAAATATAACACATGTCGCTGTTTCTCATTTACAAATCACTGATTACTAGACAGCCATCTCGTGCCTTGCATTTATGAAATCAGTATTCATATTCCAGCGATTGTCATAAATATAAAATACTGTATGCAGATCCCTCAAGTATACATCACACTATGAATATTTTATGCAAATCGGGCACTGCAATCGCTGTGGGCATTTAAAATAATAATCTATTTAATATTTACTGATGTATCAAGGTATGTGTACAAAACATGTAGGTATTCTGCCAAAGATAAAACAGAGGGCATCGTGTATCAAAACAGAGTGGGAGCGCATTATATATATGGCAGGGGGTCGGCTAGTGAGCGGGTTCGTGGCCCGAGATGAACCCAGACACGTTGTCAGAATATAAACGCTCCGTTTCATATTCCGCAAAAAAAATGTTTTGAACGGAACATAGGAGTTGGAATCAGGAACAAGACACTCGGCTCCCCAAGCCTGCCTGGGCCATTATGAGAATTGTACCAACTATATCCAATATTGTTCCCACTATTATTAATTTATATCCAATTCAATATAGACTCCGTGTATGCTGTAAATTGGCACTGGGAGCTGCTTTAAAGCATTTGCTAGGCTGGTATCTGTTTCCCCCCCGGTAAAAAAGATACTATGCAATACAATGCACAGATTGGTGAAGCATAACTGTAATACATGCTTATGTATATAAGTTGCTACATGTGATGTTTCTACCATAACTATAAGGATTTATTGTGCAATATAATCTGATATAATTGGTGGATGTCTAATATATAACATGCCATATTTCTGTAATATAGAACACATATTTTGAAATACATTGTGCATAGTACTGAGTATATGAATTAATATGATATATACCATTAAATGCTAAATATTTCTGACCCAGGCTACCCACAAGCACACTGCACAGATTGTAAATGTATATTCTATACACTATATAATATATATATACATGTATGTGGTATATACATTTATATTGTGTGTATGTATGTATGTATGTATGTATGTATGTATGTATGTATGTATGTATGTATGTATGTATGTATATGTAAATATTATATATACATGTACAAGTATATGAATGTATACATATTATATATACATGTGTGTGTGTTTGTGTGTGTGTGTGTGAAGATTCCATATAATACACATGATATATAATCTTCATTAATTTGTGTTATATCATATGGACAATACAGTTTCTCATAGAATTCAGCACATCGCAAGTCATCTCATATTTCCTTATTCACACTTGTCCAAACCCCTGCTGCCTGTTTGCATAGGCCATTTGTTAGTAATTTTCTTCACAATTTCTATTATCTTTCCTCACTGCACTATAAGAAAAGTGTGGTTGGTGTCAATGCAGCAGATTCAGATGTCTCCATTCCGCAACGTAACAATTCTATAGATTCACCACCCTCTGACTAAGGAAAGTCCTCCTCTCCAGAGATACTGCCTGTCCCGCTGAGTTCTTCCAGCATTTTGCGTTTAAATTCCTTCTCATCTCCTTTCTAAAGCTACGTATTCATTTTAGCATCTTCTCCTCTTCGGCACCATCGATGCTGATTGGGGTTTGTATTCCATCTCTCTTACTGAACTCAATAAGTAGCTCCTTCATCTTGTTGTGCAGGTTCATTTGCAATGTAACTAAGCTCAATACCTTTACCCTGCGGCAAACAAAATAGGCATAACAATTATGGATACAGGGGGGTGATCATTTCCATGCAAGCAAAAAAACCCCCACACTATCTCACTGTATCTTTTCATTCAATTGTTGCAAAGACCACTGTACAGACACAAACATTTTTGCATGTGCGTACACTCATTGATATACAGGAATGCACAAAATGCTACAAAAATGTGCACGCAGAGAATTCTGTAGACATGCAGATGAAATTGCACATATTGATGCAGACTTGCGCATGCACAGTGCCAAACAGTGATGTATTTGAACTGGCACAGTCAGATTAAATGTTTACATACACAACACATATGTGGAGGCACATGTACACATGTATATAAAAATATGCAGACATGCACAAGCATATGACCATTTATGGGCAACACGGTGGCGCAGCAGTAGAGTTGTCGTCTTACAACACCAGAGACCCCGGTTCAATTCTGACTATGGGTGCTGTCTGCACAGAGTTTGTACGTTCACCCTGTGACTGCGTGGGTTTTCTCCAGGTGCTCTGGTTTCCTCCCACACTCCAAAGATGTACAGGTTTGTAAGTTAATTGGCTTCTGTAAATTGTAAATTGTCCCTAATGTGTAGGATAGTGCTGGTGTACGGGGTGATTGCTGGTCGGCGTGGACTCGATGGGCCGAAGGGCCTGTTTCTACTCTGTAGGTCAAAACTAAACTATACTAAACTAAACTAAACTAAACACAAGTAGCATCATAAGTTCTTAGAGAGCAGTTTGCAGAAAAAGCAATAGAGTGTGCCAAGCTAAACACCACACATATGTGCAAGCAGATATATTCAGAACTAAATTTCTCCATATGTATTATCTTACTGCAACACTTTGTGTTTTGCTCAAGATTCCAGCATCTGCATTTCATCGTGTCTCTATATTTTGAAGTAATTCAGAAAAGGCATCAGATCCTGACTGCACCATTTATTCAATGGTATAATAGTGACTTTCTCAAATTTGACCTTGTACTTCTCAAGTTGATTTGTGTCACAACGGCTCAGCTCAGAGATAACTGTACAATCCGATGTTCCTGTTTGGCAGGAGGCTTGAATCTTAGTTTAGGAATGTCACAGCTATGATTAAAGATGAGTTATTAACAGCTGGAGCTTTCACCAAGTGTGATCTAATTTCAATTGTGCATCTATATTATATCAAACAAACCACGCTGGGCAAAGGTTTTTTTTTTCCCCCTCATCATAAATGAAGTAGGTGTTTCACAAATGGAGACAGGTTACATCGGCTTTAATAGCCGGGCTATCATCAGCACTCATAAAATGAAATGAAAAGTAGGGATCCACACTATAATCACTGCTACGGGAGCAACACTTAGGGTTAGCAAATTAAACGCAGCAGAACCTTGACCCCTGTGTTCATTCAGTCACAGCTGCTGATCAATTCTACCAAGAAGGCCCTTGTAATACAGGCAGGAATTTCATGGCAGTGATTTTTTTCAGGACCCCCCCCCCCAGCTAAATCCAACGGCAGCCTCTCAGCTGTGATGTAGCCATTTACTATCGGTTAGATGCAATTGTGAGCTGAACTTAAAAACACTGCTACTTGGTGGTTTTATGCAATGGGGATGTGTCTTCCTGACTCCAGCACTGTTAGTTATGTCATTAGTGATAGGAGCAAAATTAGGCCATTCAGCCGATCAAGGGATAAGGTTTGTCCTCATTAAGTTTCTAAATTGGGGAAAGGGAGGCTGATTTCAACAGCGTAAGGAAGAAGTAAACTGAATTGGGAGCAGAAGCTTGAGGTAACTAAGGAGAGTGGTGAACTACATCCACATGGACTACATCCCTCAGGCATTTTACAAGATTGGGCATGGCAGACAAAATATGTAGGAAGGGACTGCAGATGCTGGTTTACACTGAAGATAGACACAAAATGTTGGAGTAACTCAGCGGGACAGGCAGCATCTGTGGAGAGACGGAACAGGTGACGTTTCAGGTCGAGACCCTTCTTCAGACAGTCTGGGTTTGACTTGATTGTATCTATGGATGGTATATCTGAAAAGGACACAAAGCACTGGAGTAACTCAGCAGGTCAGGCAGCATCTCGAACTGAAACAGGAACATGGGATTATACAGTCATCTCCAGTATTTTGTGTCTATCGTGTATATTAGGCTGGTCCAGAAGTCTAAGGTGCATGGGATACAAGGTGAGCCTGCTAAATGGATCCATGTACAAGTTTGTAGGTTAATTGGCTTGTGTAAATTGTCCCTGTGGTGTAGGATAGAATAGTGTACGGGGTGATCGCTTGTTGGCACAGACTAAGTGGGCCGAAGGGCCTATTTCCTGGCTGCATCTCTAAACTAACCCCGACCACTATTGTGAATGTGTGCCAGGATTGTGTAGAATAAAGCTGAATAAAATGCCCCAGAGGGTTGATGTAAGGTTATGATAAGGAAGGCTCTCCCTAGCATAGATACTAGGGATTCATGAATGCATTCAAGATTCAAGATTCAAGAGAGTTTATTATCATGTGTCCCTAATAGGACAATGAAATTCTTGCTTTGCTTCAGCACAACAGAACATAGTAGGCATTGACTACAAAACAGATCAGTGTGTCCATATACCATTATATAAATATATACACACATGAATAAATAAACTGATAAAGTGCAAATAACAGATAATGGGCTATTAATGTTCAGAGTTTTGCCCAAGCCAAGTTTAATAGCCTGATGGCTGTGGGGAAGTAGCTATTCCTGAGCCTGGACGTTGCAGTCTTCAGGCTCCTGTACCTTCTACCTGAAGGTAGTGGGGAAATGAGTGTGTGGCCAGGATGATGTGGGTCCTTGATGTTGCTGGAAGTCTTTTTGAGGCAGCGACTGCGATAGATCCCCTCGATGGTAGGGAGGTCAGAGCCGATGATGGACTGGGCAGTGTTTACTACTTTTTGCAGTCTTTTCCTCTCCAGGACGCTCAAGTTGCCGAACCAAGCCACGATGCAACCGGTCAGCATGCTCTCTACTGTGCACCTGTAGAAGTTAGAGAGAGTCCTCTTTGACAAACTGACACACCGTAATCTTCTCAGGAAGTAGAGTAGCTGATGTGCTTTCTTTATAAATGCATTCCACCCCTTAGTGAGTCCGACAGTTCACTGGTTCAATGGTGCCTTTATTGTCACGTGTGGCAGGTATAATTAAATAATTTTTTTTGCATATAGATCAGCAAAAAATCAGCTGGTCAGTACAGCATGTACAGAACAGCCCACTGAGTCCGTATGCAGGAGTCACCATGTTGGGGCCATGTTACAGTCCCAGCTACAGCTGGTCACAAAGGCCCGTTGCAGCCGTCACCTCCATTCCGGTGGTCCCATGAACCGTCGTCCCTCTCCTCGCCCACCCGGCCCCCTTCAACCCTTGTTCCCCAGGTGGGACAGAAAGGCACAATTCCCCTCACTCCAATTACTGGTCAGTGGCATTGCAATTATAACCCAGATTAAGCATTTAAACCCCGCTCTAAGGAATTGCAATGAACATTGCCACACTCACAGTGTGACAAGCATCTGTTGATACAAATGGTGAAGCAGGCAGTTGTACCAGAGGAGGGATGGAATCACAGCATCCATTTACCTAAACTTGTGTTTTTGGAAGCAGTATGAACTAAACCTGAGAAATCAGCCCATACCTTTAGTTTAGTTTAGTTTAGTTTAGTTTATTGTCCCATGTACCGAGGTACAGTGAAAAGCTTTTGTTGTGTGCTACCCAGTCAGCGGAAAGACAATACATGATTACAATCGAGTCATTCACAATGAACATGATACATGATAAAGGGAATAAAGTTTCGTGCAAGATAAAGCCAGTAACGTCCGATGGAAGATCGGACTTTACTGGCGAATGGTATGTTAGCATTCATAGCAAAAGGATTTGAGTATAGGAGCAGGGAGGTTCTACTGCAGTTGTACAGGGTCTTGGTGAGACCACACCTGGAGTATTGTGTACAGTTTTGGTCTCCAAGTCTGAGGAAAGACATTCTTGCCATAGAGGGAGTACAGAGAAGGTTCACCAGACTGATTCCTGGGATGTCAGGACTTTCATATGAAGAAAGACTGGATAGACTCGGCTTGTACTCGCTAGAATTTAGGAGATTGAGGGGGGGATCTTATAGAAACTTACAAAATTCTTAAGGGGTTGGACAGGCTGGATGCAGGGAGATTGTTCCCGATGTTGGGGAAGTCCAGGACAAGGGGTCACAGTTTAAGGATAAAGGGGAAATCCTTTGGGACCGAGATGAGAAAAGCATTTTTCACTCAGAGAGTGGTGAATCTCTGGAACTCTCTGCCACAGAAGGTAGTTGAGGCCAATTCATTGGCTATATTTAAGAGGGAGTTAGATGTGACCCTTGTGGCTAAAGGGATCAGGGGGTATGGAGAGAAGGAAGGTACGGGATACTGAGTTGGATGATCAGCCATGATCATATTGAATGGCGGTGCAGGCTCGAAGGGCCGAATGGCCTACTCCTGCACCTATTTTCTACGTTTCTATGTTTCTAAGATAGTCCAAGGGTCTCCAATGAGATACAGTAGATAGTAGTTCAGGACTGCTTACTAGTTGTGGTAGGATGATTCAGTTGCTGGGAAGGAACTGTCCCAGAATCTGGACGTGTTCACACTTCGGTACCCATCTCCGCTCCCCTGCAATTTACTTCCTGTTACGTTAGAGAAGGGGGGTACCTGTGGAACTCAGGGCTGGGGTATAATGTGGCTATTCATACCACGAGACAGTGGGATTGGTAGTACACTTGATGTTAATGGCGCACTGCAGTGCAGCGGTAGAGTTGCTGCCTCACAGCGCCAGGGACCCGGGTTCAATCCTGACTGCGGGTGCTGTCTGTACAGAGTTTGTACGTTCTCCCCGTAACCACGTGGAATTCCTCCCACACTCCAACCACGTACAGGTTTGTAGGTTAAATGGCTTCAGTAAGTTGTAAAAATGACCCCTCGTGTAGGTTAGTGTAGGTGATCGCTGGTTGATGTAGCCTTGGTGAACCGAGCGGCCTGTTTCCACACTGTATATCTCTCAAGTCTTAATGTCCAACGGCAATTGTGAAATCGGGGTGGGTGGAGATACATATTGTCTGTCAAATTCTCTCTCGGAGTCCTCAGTCTGATTCAGACCCTCAGTCTGAAGAAGGCATAGATAGGCAGAAGAAGGGTCTTAACCTGAAACATCACCCATTCCTTCTCTCCAGAGATGCTGCCCGTCCCACTGAGTTACTCCAGCATTTTGTGTCTACCTTCGACAGGCAGAGATAGATAGATTCTTGATTAGTAGAGGTGTCAGGGGTTATGGGGAGAAGGCAGGAGAATAGGGTTCGGAGGGAGATAGATCAGCCATGATTGAATGACGGAGTAGACTTGATGGGCCGAATGGCCTAATTGTACCTCTATCACATATGACATGAAGGGTCATAGAAACATAGATAATAGATGCAGGAGTTGGCCATTCGGCCCTTCGAGCCAGCACCGCCATTCCATATGATCATGAAGAAGGGTCTTGACCCAAAACGTCACCTATTCCTTCGCTCCATAGATGCTGCCTCACCCGCTGAGTTTCTCCAGCATTTTTGTCTACAATATGATCACAGCTGATCATCCAAAATCAGTACCACGCTCCGGCTTTCTCCCCAATCCCTTGATTCCCTTAGCCCTAAGAGCTAAATCTAACTCTCTCTTGAAAATGAGTCCCGACCCGAAACGTCACCTATCCATGTTTTTCCAGAGATGCTGCCTTCTCCAGACCCACTGAGTAATCCAACACTTTGTGTCCTTTTGTGTAAGCCAGCATCTGCATTTCCTTATTTCCACACTCTCCAGGATTGTTTAGGAATAGCAACTTTGCTGATGGATCAAGCTGCTTGCCGTACCCCACCTCACCCCAATACTGCAGATCATCTGAACTCCTCTCCTGGGATTTTAAGTGCCATATCAGCCCCAAAGATAGGTGCATTGTTAATGTTGCTCCAGCCCTCCTCACTCCTCATGGAGTCATTGACTATTCACTAGCAAGCAACACCACTGATAACATGCTGATGCCAGCACAAACCCAACATTTATTGAAATTGTCCATAAATCCCCCATTTAAAAAACGCTTGGCCAGTTACAAAGAAAGTAATCTAATTTCCGCATCTTGTTGACAAGCCGCTTGAGTTGTGTTCTGATATTTTTTGGTTTAATCTAACCGTTTTAACATCATAATGACTTGCATCAAGCTATTATTCTTTATGCTTTCACTGAGACCGTTCTGTTTTCCCTCTTGTTTCTGTTTCAATTCCAGTTTAAAATCACAAGTAATGGTGATTGCATCTTGGTGACATGACTTTTGATATTGCTTTCTGTGTCACATTTTCTACTCATCTGTGACTTTTAGAGCTTCTCACACACAAAGGACATAGGAAATAGAAGGAGTAGGCCATTTGGATATTTTTGGACCAATGGATATTTTTAGGGCATAGATAGAATGATTCTTGATCAGGTCATAAGGTCAATATGATCAGCCATGATCATATTGAATGGCGGTGCAGGCTCGAAGGGCCGAATGGCCTACTCCTGCACCTATTTTCTATGTTTCTATGTCATAAGTGATAGGAGTAGAATTCGGCCCATCAAGTCTACCCCGTCATTCAATCACGGCTGATCTATCTCTCCCTCCTAACCCCATTCTCCTGCCTTCTCCCCGTAACCCCTCACACCCATACTAATCAAGATTCTATCTATCTCTGCCTTATAAATATCCACTGACTTGGCCTCCACAGCCTTCTGTGCAAAGAATTCCACAGATTCACCACCCTCCGACTAAAGACATTTCTCCTCATCACCTTCCTAAAGGAACATCCTTTAATTTTGAGGCTATGACTTCTAGTCTTAGACTCTCCCACTAGTGGAAACATCCTCTCCACATCCACTCTATCCAAGCCTTTCACTATTCTATATGTTTCAAAGAGGTCCCCCCTCATTGTTCTAAACTCCAGCGAGTACAGGCCCAGTGCCATCAAATGCTCATCATAGGTTAACCTACTCATTCCTGGGATCATTCTTGTAAACCTCCACTGGACCTTCTCCAGAGCCTGTACATCGATGGGTCAAAGTCAGCATAGATTTATGAAGGGGAAATCATGCTTGACCGATCTTTTGGAATTTTTTGAGGATGTAACAAGTAGAATGGACAAGGGAGAGCTAATGGATGTGGTGCATCTAGACTTTCAAAAAGCCTTTGACAAGGTCCCACACAAGGGATTAGTGTGCAAAATTAGAGCACATGGTATTGGGGGTAGGGTATTGACATGGATAGAGAACTGGTTGGCATACAGGAAGCAAAGAGTAGGAATTGACGGGTCCTTTTCAGAATGGCAGGTAGTGACTAGTGGGGTGCCGCAAGGCTCAGTGCTGGGACCCCAGTGTTTACAATTTATATTAACAATTTAGACAAGGAAATTAAATGTAACATCTCCAAGTTTGCAGATGACACAAAGCTGGGTGGCAGTGTGAGCTGCGAGGAGGATGCTATGAGGATGCAGGGTGACCTGGATAGGTTGGGTGAGTGGGCAGAAGCATGGCAGATGTAGTATAATGTGGATAAGTGTGAGGTTATCCACTGGTGGCAAGAACAGGATTATTATCTGAATGGTGTCAGAGTAGGAGAAGGGGGGGGGGGGGGGGTGCCAGGAGACCTGCGTGTCCTTGTATATCAGTCACTGAAAACAAGCAGGTACAGCCGGCAGTGAATAAAGCTAATGACGTGTTGGCCTTCACTGCGAGAGGATTTGAGTTTAGGAGCAAGGAGGTCCTACTACAGTGGTACAGGGCCCTGGTGAGACCGCAACTGGAGTATTGTGTGAAATTTTGGTCTCCTAATTTGAGGAAGGACATTAGTGCTATTGAAGGAGTGCAGCGTAGGTTTACAAGGTTAATTCCCAGGATGGTGAAACTGACATATGATGAAAGAATGGGTCGACTGGGTTTGCATTTGTTGGAATTTAGAAGGATGAGAGGGTATCATATCCAGTAGAAACATATAAAAGTCTTAGAGGATTGGGCAGGGTAGATGCAGGAAAAATGTTCCCGATGTTGGGGGAGTTCAGAACCAGGGGTCACAGTTTAAGAATAAGAGGTGGCCATTTAGGTGATGAAAAACTTTTTCACCCAGAGAGTTGTGAATCTGTGGAATTCTCTGCCGCAACAGGCAGTGGAGGCCAATTCACTGGATGCTTTCAAGAGAGAGTTTGATTTAGCTCTTAGGGCTAATGGAATCAAGAGATATGGGGAAATGCTGGAATGGGGTACTGATTTTGGATGATGAGCCGTGATCATTTCATATGGCGTGAAGGACCGAATGGCCTACTCCAGCGCTTATTTTCTATGTTTCTATCCTTCCTCAAATATGGTGCCCAAAATTGTTCACAATATTCCAAATGCAACCTTACCAGCACCTTATATAGCCTCAACATTACATCCCTGCTTTTGTATACAAGCCCTCTTGAAATAAATGTTATCAAGTGTGGGTGTGAGGGGTTATGGGTTATGGGGAGAAGGCAGGTTAGGAGGGAGAGATAGATTTGCCATGATTGAATGGCGGAGTAGACTTGAAGGGCCGAATGGCCTGATTCTGCTCCTATCAAATGACCTTATGAGTCGACCTCCTACATGTGCACCACTATTCTATACTCAATATACAATGAAAAGGGTCCTGACCCCAAAACGTCAACTATCCATTTTCTCCAGGGATGCTGCCTCGTTTTTTGTTTTTTAGTATGTCTAAGTGTATGTTTTAGTGTGGGGAATAGGGGGAAACCGTTTTCAGTCACTTACCTCGACAGAGATGCGATTTTTCTCTTTGTCGCATCTTCGCCCCCCTCGCGCACTAACAACTGGATTGGTGCGGCCTTTTTCGGAGACCGGCCCAGAGCTTCAGCAGCTTTAACATTGCGGAGAGGGGCGACCCCTTACCGGGGAATGCCAGAAGTAGTGCTCCGATCTCCGGCCTGTGGACTATAACATCGTGAAGCCACGGTCTGCGGAGCTTCTAGCCGCGGGTGCGGTGTGGGTTTTCCATCGCAGAGCCTGGGATCCCTTGCCGGGGATCGCCAGAAGAAGTGCTCCGACCGCCGGCCTGCGGCCTATAACATCGTGAAGCCACGGTCTCCGGTAAGAAAGTGGACAATTCAGAAACTCCAAGCCGTGTGTGTTCCGATCAGTCCCGATGTTGGAGTTTAGATCCATCCCGACAAGGGGGCTTGTACATCGGGCCGTCCGTAACGGCGACCATCGGTGAACAAAGAGGAACATTGACTGAACGTTATTCCATCACAGTGAAGAATGTTGATTCCACTGTGGTGGATGTTTATGTTGTATTCTATTGTGTGTTGTGTTCTTTTTGATTGAATGGCTGCATGGTAACTCAAATTCCACTGTACGTTAATCGGTGCATGTGACAATACATGTGAACTTGGACTTGAACTTGATCTCTCACCTTGAAGCTCTGACTTCTATTCTTCATCATTTCTACCCCGGGAAGAATGTTCTGACTGTCTATCCTATCTATGTCTCAAATAATTTGATAAACTTCTATCAAAGGTACTCCTCAGCCTCTGACACTTTAGCAGAAAACAAGTTTCAGCCTCACTTCACAGCTAACATTATATCTCCTGCACATGTCCTATTTCTTATAATTTTCTAAATATCTCATTTTGAAGGGAATTAAAACAGAGACAGCATTAACATACTTAAGAGATTCAAAGATTAAATGATATTGGTTTGTCACTTGTATGTAGGAACAGTGAAATTCTTTCTTTGTGCATACAATCTGTTAAAAATCATATACAGCAGACTTTGCTTAGACAGTACACAAAGAGTTGCCACATTTATGGGGCCGACAGAGTTTCAAAAGTTCTTATTTTTTCACGGCCCGGCCAGGTCCCTCTTCATTCTCGGCGGCCCACCACAAACTCTTTGCTCCCCGCGGCCCATCCGCTGGGTTGTTATCGCCCGCCGGTTCTTCCGTTCATTCCAGGAGCCTTCTGCCTGGATGGAGCCAAGATGTATACTTAAAAAAGCAATAGAAGGACAGAGAAAAGGACACAAAGTGCTGGAGTAACTCAACGGGTCAAGCAGCATCTTTGCAGCACATGGATGTGTTATATTTCAGATCAGGACCCATATTCCAGCACTTTGTGCCTTTTTATTTGTAAACCAGCATCTGCAGTACTTTATTTCTACAATACAAAGATAAATGTATATGGTTAGACATTGTAGAGTCAGAGTAAGCTCAAATGGAGTGAAAACATTGGCATGGATTTTGACCTGAATCATCTGCTTCTATATAATTCTATCTGATTTAACTGAAATGGTCATCGTGTGTCCATTACTGAGTGGGCACCTCAAGAGACAAGAGAGCCAAGTCAACTCAGGTGTTTTATTGTCATATGTCCCGGATGGGACAAGGAAATTGTTACTTGCTGCAGCACAACACAATATGTGAATATGTAAACATAGTACATAATGGGGGAAGAGAAAAAATAGAAAAAGTTCAATTAATAACAAATATAGTTCAATAATAATAAAGTCTTTTGCAGTTCGGAACTCTGAGCTTATTAGTTGTTGTGTTTCCCTAACTATAACCCTAACCCTAGCCCTAAACCTAACCCGAACCCTAACCCTAACTCTAACCCTAATCCTAACTCTAACCCTAACCCTAACCCTAAACCTAACCCGAACCCTAACCCTAACTCTAACCCTAACCCTAACCCTAACCCTAACCCTAACCCTAACCCTAACCCTAACTCTAATCCAGGATGAATTGTCTTCCTTGCATAGAATGGTTGGTTTGTTTGTGGAGTGTGAACATTGCTTTGAACTCCACTCTGAGGCACAGAGCTGTATCGGGAGTAGAGGGAACAGCAACTCATTGTATCCCACTTCACCCAGTCATGCTTAGCATTGACACTATGCATTCAGAGAGGTAAGTGTGTTGATCTTCAGCAGTAGCCTTCTCACCCTGATTCCCCACAAATTCACCGATGTAAGAAAGGTGAATTTAGTTAATAATTTTGCACCATTCCTCCCAACATTTGACGGGAAAGATTTAATCAGAACCTCAAGGACAACTTTTTCACATAGGTGGGTATATGAAACGAGCTGCCAGAGGAGGTAGTTGAGGCAACAACAATTAAAAGACATAGAAATGTACATGGATAGGAAAGGTTTAGAGGGATATGGGCCAAACGCAGGCAAATGGGACGAGCCTAGATGGGGCATCTTGGTCGGCGTGGACCAGTTGGGACAAAGGGCTTGTTTCTTTGCCGTATAACTCTATAACTCTATCCTAGTCTTCCTGTTTAAGATATAACTTTGGGGCTTTGAATCAAGCGCTTGCCATCAGCCTGCCCGTTTGAAAACAACGTATGTGCTTCCCAGTTACATCTCAACAATAATAAAGTGATCCATTCCTTGGAATCTAGCTGGGATTCACTCCTACGCTTTAGTCTCTCTCTCTCTAGGGGGTCAGCTTGGCTCAGTAAATAACTCTCTCCCTACCCAGTTCAGAAAACAATGAGCTCAGGTTCCACATTGAGGTCAGAGTTTGGAATCTAGGCTAGCCCCCCCCCCCCCCCTTTCTTCTTCCCCTCTGTTGTCAGGCTTTTCAACGGTTCTTCCATAAGCTAGGGTACTGTCCAATTCACCTGTACCCCATTGATATTGTGTGTGGAACTGATGCTCTACAACTGATGCGCTACAATGCTGAGAACTATCTTATACACTCTGTATTTTCTGCTTTGTTCTGTCTATTGTATTTGAGTTTGACTTGATTGTATTGATGTACGTTATATCTGATCTCTTTGGATGGCGTACAACACAAAGCCTTGCACAGTATCTCGGTATATGTGGCAATTATAAACTTAAACCTTAACCTAAGTTTGAAGATACTGCCCATTGTAGTTCTGAATTATTCTGCCTGTTTGACTGCTTATATGTTGACCAAAATACAAAATGCTTGAGGAACTCAACATCAGGCAGCATCTCAGGAGGGAATGGATAGGCAAAGTTTCAGGTCAGGACACTTATTCGGACCTGAGATGTCGCCTGTCCATTCCCTCCATGGATGGTGCATGAACCATTGAGTTCCTCCAACACTTTGTCTTTTACTCATGATTCCAGCATCTGCTGTTCCTTATGTCACCATGAATTTCTGTGTGATGTGGTGTGCTAAGCTACTGTATAAATGAAAGGTATAAAGTTGTATTTTAAATTGAAGATAGGTTATGTCAGTCATTACTATTAAGTACATCCATTGTCAGTAATGTTTGAGATCTGGAGTCTATGGTTGCTGTCTCCCCTCTCCCATCAGGCAAGAGCTTCAGAAGCGTGAAAATGCACACCTCCAGGTTCAGGGACACTTTCTTCCCAGCTGTATACAAGCAACTGAACCATCCTCTCATCAACTAGAGAGCATTCCTGACCTACCATATACCTCACTGGAGACCCTCGGACTAACTTCAATTGAACTTTATCTTGTACTAAGATAACATTATTCCCTTATCCTGTGTCTGTGGAGGGATACGGGGCAAATGCAGGCAGGTAGCACTAGTGTAGATGGGCCATGTTTCCACACTGTATCACTCGATGACTCTAAATGTTATTCCCTTTATCCTGTATCTGTACACTGTGGACGGCTCGACTGTAATCATGTATAGTCTTTCCGTTGACTGGATAGCACGCAACAAAAAGCTTTTCACTGTACCTTGGTACACGTGACAATAAACCAAACTAAACTAAACTAAACCAAACTAAACTAAACTAAACTAAACTAAACCAAATCAAACTAAACTAATATGAAACATTGACAGATGAGACTCGTGCACAATATGATGTGGCTCATCTCAGCTATAAAATCAGAAGCATTGTTGCCATGCTATGTAAATCCTCTTTTGCATCAAACATTAATCTGACCATATTAAATAACCTTTCTTACAGGGCTTAACATAATCACATTATCATGCTGTGCTGTGGAAAACATTACTGATCCTGCGAGGGCCAGTGAGATTAGATGGTAGACCATCCTGTTTTCAGGCACTGTTTTAATGTTAATCAGATGTCAACGGAGGCTGCTCTGAATGCACCAACAGTGCCTTCTTCATCAGTCCGTCCTGTTTCAGGGAACATAAAATGGAAATAGCATCTCAGAGTGGTGCTGGGGTTCGGAGGTGAAGGAGGTGGTGAATAGATAGTTTGCACTGTAATGGGGAGGGCCTAAACTGGGCAGATCTACTCTGTTGGTCACTGGTCTATGCCAACCAAGTTGCCCCACATGCCCTCATTTGGCCCATATCCCTCTAAACCTTTCCTTTCCATGCACCTGCCCAAGTATATTTTAAATAGTGTTATGGTATGTGTCTCAACTACCTGAAGCTACCTACAGGTAAAGTTAGCTGTAAATGTTCATTGAAACCTTGATACCAGGAACTGCAAATTCTTGTTTGCAAAAAAAAGTACACAAAGCGCTGGATGAACTCAGCGTGTCAAGCAGCATCTCTCCAGAACATGTCACATGTCCGTGTTCTCCAGAGGTGCTGCGTGACCCGCTGAATAACTCCAGCACTTTCATGTCATAGACTTTCAATGAAGCCTTCAGGTTGTTTTTTTTGTGTACAAATATGTGCGTTTGTGTGTGCATGTGTATGTGTATTTGTATGTGTATGTGTAGGAAGGGACTGCAGATGCTGGTCTTCTCCTTGCGTATGGCGTGCACAGCCTAAAGTTGTAGATCAAGGGTCGACATCCAGGCCAGGACAGCATCAGTTACTGGGTGGATGGCTTTGATGGCCCCAGGGACAAGCCTCAGTGGGCAGTCATTCACGATGTGTGGGAGGGTCTGGTCTGGATGTCCGCAGTCACAAGCAGGGCTGTCTGTCATCCCCCACTTATGCAGGTGATGGGCTGTTCTTGCATGGAGGGTGCGGATTCTGTTATGGGTTGGCCATTGCTTGTGATGGAGGTCAAAACTGTGGGAGCTGTGTTTAAACTGAAGATAGGCTCAAAATGCTGGAGTAGCAGGTCAGGCAGCATCTCTGGCGAGAAGGAATGGGTGACGTTTCTGGTCGAGACCCTTCTTCAGTATGTATGTATGTATGTATGTATGTATGTATGTATGTATGTATGTATGTATGTATGTATGTATGTATGTATGTATGTATGTATGTATGTATGTATGTACATAGTGAAGGGCTTCGACCTGAAACATCGCCTACATTTCTCCAGAGATACTGTGTGTGTGTGTGTGGGTGTGTGTGTGTGTGTGTGTGTGTGTGTGTGTGTGTGTGTGTGGGTGTGTGTGCGTGTGTGTGTGTGTGTGTGTGTGTGTGTGTGTGTGTGTGTGTGTGTGTGTGTGTGTGTGTGTGTGTGTGTGTGTGCGCGTGCGTGTGTGTGTGTGCGTGTGTGTGTGTGTGTGTGTAACGTTTTTTCTCGTTCATTATATTGTTTACAGAGTACTATGTTTACATATTCTGTTGTGCTGCTGTAATAAAGAATTTTGTTGTTCTATCTGAGACAAATGATAATAGAACACTCTTGAGCCTTGGTTGTGTATGTGAAGGCTCGGGGATTGTTGTTGGTAATGGGGTGAAATTGAGTGCATTGCAGTTGACGGTCATGTCCCTTTGCACTACACCTTCACTATCCTCTATAATGGCCAGACCAGAAATATATTCAGGTACCCAAGCTTGGAGTTTAAGTGAAGCAGCAACTGTTAGATGTTTAGAACTAGGGTGAACAAGGGGGTGGGGGTTAAATCCTATTCAATCAATAAAAGTATTTTATAGAGCAACGGAAAATCGGTGTCAATTTGCAAATTCTTGTCAACCGTGTTTAAAAGAAAGCTCTATACAATAGGGAAATGAAAATGTGTCCAGCTTTCAAATGCCCTTGCTACCTTAAAGGAGGCTGTGTGTCAACACACAAATTTATCTCTTGTTGAGTTTCATTGTCTGTAACTCATTTTCACCTACCCATGGCCCGTTTTCTTTTTCATTGTTACTTTTTTGCTTATCTTTCATTCAGTAAAAGTAACATTAGCAAATTTGCAGATGACACAAAGCTGGGTAGCAGTGTGAACTGTGAGGAGAATGTAGGGTGACTTGGACAGGTTGAGTGAGTGGGCAGATGCATGGCAGATGCAGTTTAATGTGGATATACATGAAGTTATCCACTTTGGTGGCAAAAACAGATTATTATCTGAATGGTGTCAAGTTGGGAAAAGGGGAAGTACAACGAGATCTGGGGGGTCCTTGTTCATCAGTCACTGAAAGTAAGCATACAGGTACAGTAGGCAGTGAAGAAAGCGAATTACATTTTGGCTATATCAAAAGGAGTTGGGTATAAGAGCAAAGAGGTCCTTCTGCAGCTGTACAGAGCCCCAATGAGACCACGCCTGGAGTATTGTGTGCAGCTTTAGTCTCCAAATTTGAGGAAGGACATTCTTGCTATTGAGAGAGTGCAGCATAGGTTTACAAGGTTAATTCTCGGGATGGCGGGACTGTCATATGTTGATAGAATGGAGCCGCAGGGCTTGTATACTCTGGAATTTAGAAGGATGCGAGGGATCTTATTGAAATATAAAATTATTAAGGGCTTGGACACGTTAGTGGCAGGAAACATGTTCCCAATGTTGGGGGAGTCCAGAACCAGGGGCCACAGTTTAAGAATAAGGAGTAAGCCGTTTAGAACAGAGATGAGGAAACACTTTTTCACACAGAGAGTTGTGAATCTGTGGAATTCGCTGCCTCAGAAGGCACTGGAGGCCAATTCTCTGGATGCTTTCAAGAGAGAGCTAGATAGAGCTCTTAAAGATAGCGGAGTCAGGGGATATGGGGAGAAGGCAGGAACGGGGTACCGATTGTGGATGATCAGCCATGATCACATTGAATGGCAGGGCTGGCTCGAAGGGCCGAATGGCCTACTCCTGCACCTATTGTCTATTGTCTGTTGTCTATTGTCTATTCATTTATGCTACATCTCTCTCCACATGGCAGTCTATATATCTCGTTTCCCTCTCCCCTGACTCAGTCTGACTCAGTCTGACTCAGTCTGAACAAGGGTCTCAACTTTCTCCAGCGATGCTGCCTGACCCGCTAAATTACTCCAGCTTTTTGTATCTACCTTCAACTTATCTAACCACTTGTGCTGAAATATTTGCATTTTACGTGTTTATGTCACGATATGGATTGTGTGGATTTTTGTCTTTAGTTTATTGGTGTGATTGGTGCACGCTAATAAATAAACAAATTTAATTTCTCCTGCTGGTATGCAAATATCTACTTTTGTTTGTATTATGGCAAGCCAATGTTTCTGTGATTTGCATCACGGTTGCCCTGGTTAAAGGGAGCTTTTTTGTATGTGTTTTTCTATGCATTTGGTGAGATGGCGTGTGTAAGGATTATGTAAAGAATTGCTGTTGGCAATGATATAGAGCTGCCGGCATCCATGCATGGTTAGGCTTGTGCCTTGGTTGGTTAGAAAACATTAGGGTTGAGGTCCTGAACGAAACGTAGATTAAATATTAATTAAAATCATACAAATCATTAAATCCACATATCAGCCTAATTCTCTAGCGATTTTGGTTCTATTTCAGCAAATGTTTCTTCGGAAGCTAGTGTTAAGGACGCTCCATGCTAAAAATCTTTACAAAGTTTAAGAATAATTACTTACATATTTGGGTGTTAAAATCTAGACTTGTTAGTTTAGTTTAGGGAAACAGCGCGGAAATAGATCCTTCGGCCCACCGAGGACTCTACGCTAGCTCCTACACACGAGGGACAATTTTACTCACGCCAATTAACCTACAAACCTGTACGTCTTTGGGGTGTGGGAGGAAACCAGAGCACCCGGAGAAAACTCATGCAAGTCACAGGAAGAAGGTACAAACTCTGTAACACACAGCACCCGTAGTCAGGATCAACGCCGGGTCTCAGGCGCTGTGAGGCAGCAACTCGACACTGCGACGCCTCTCACCTTGAAGCAGTGCAGGCGAAGGACTGCAAAATAAATGCAGGTGTTGCTGGAAACGATGAACAGGCGCCCCCAGCTTAAGTGGAAAGAGAAACGGTTAACGTTTAAGGCCGAGACGATTCACCTGAACTCAACGCAAACCATTCTAAGCATGCAATTATTTCGGACCAAAACACAAAATGCTAGAGGAACTCAGCCGGCCGCCTGTCCATTCCCTCCACAGATGCTGCCTGACCAGTTGAGTTCCTCCAGCACTTTATGTTTTGCTCAAGAGTCCAGCACCTGTAGTTTCTCGTCTTTCCAGTTGTTATGGAGGTTTCTGGGTCTAAGAATGCAGCGCTCCTCTCTTCACGGACGCTGCCCGACATTTGGACGACGTTTCGGGTCAAGACCCTCCGCTGTAAATGTGCCTATTGTGTGTAGGGAATGGATGGGAAAGTGGGATAACATGGAACCAGTGTGAAGAGGTGAATAGACACAAAGTTAGACACAAAGTGCTGGAGTATAACTCAGCAGGTCAGGCAGCATCCCTGGTGGAAAGAATGGGTGACGTTTCGGATCGGGACCCTTCTTCAGACTCCTGATGCTCCCCGGCCCCCTGAGTTACTCCAGCACTTTTTCTCTATATTTGGAAAAAATCAGTTCTTTGTTTCCACTAGTGTTGATAGTCGGCGTGGAATCGTGCGCAGAATTCAATCAATCAAAACGCTCTGTCATGTGGCACCTCATATCTCGATCTTTAAATAAAATTCCCTATATTTTGTTTTGTACCCCCCCCCCCCCCCCCCCCCCCACCCACCCACCCCCCATAATAAAAAAAAGGCTGATTCCAACCGTCCATTTTTCCAATCCAGTGTCTTCGATTCCAGACATTAAATCGTGGCCCCTTCATCTCCTGACATAAGCAAAAAGGCGGATGGTGTATTCTGAGTCAAGGCTCAGGAATTTATGTTTAAGAAGGAACTGCAGATGCTGGAAAATCGAAGGTAGATAAAAATGCTGGAGAAACTCAGCGGGTGCGGCAGCATCTATGGAGCGAAGGAAATAGGCAACGTTTCGGGTCGAGACCCTTCTTTAGACTGATGTGAGGGGGGGGGGGGAGAAGAAAAGACGAGAAGGAGCCAGTGGGCTGAGAAGGGGTGGAGAAAGTAGGGACTACCTGAAATTGGAGAAGTCAATGTTCATACCGCTGGGGTACAAACTGCCCAAGCGAAATATGAGGTGCTGCTCCTCCAATTTACGGTGGTCCTCACTCTGGCCATGGAGGAGGCCCAGGACAGAAAGGTCGGATTCGGATTGGGAGGGGGAGTTGAAGTGCTGAGCCACCGGGAGATCAGGTTGGTTATTGCGGACCTTCGGCAAAGCGATCGCCAAGCCGATGTAGAGCAGCTGACATCTAGAGCAGCAGATGCAATAGATGAGGTTGGAGGAGGTGCAGGTAAACCTCTGTCGCACCTGGAAAGTCTGCTTGGGTCCTTGAATGGAGTCAAGGGGGGAGGTAAAGCGACAAGTGTAGCATCTCTTGTGGTTGCAAGGGAAAGTGCCCGGAGAGGGGGTGGTTTGGGTGGGAAGGGACAAATTGACCAGGGAGTTACGGAGGGAGCGGTCTCTGCCGAAAGCCGAAAGGGGAGGAGATGGGAAGATGTGGCCAGTGGTGGGGTCCCGTTGGAGGTGGCAAAAATGTTGGAGGATTATTTGTTGTATGTGACGGCTTGTGGGGTGGAAGGTGAGGTCTAGGGGGACTCTGCCCTTGTTACCAGTGGGGGGATGGCGAGTGATAGCATAGTCACGAGGTATGGAAGAGACCCTGGTGCGAGCCTCATCTATAGTGGAAGAGGGGAACCCCCGTTCCCTGAAGAATGAGGACATTTCCGATGCCCTGTTGTGGAACACCTCATCCTGGGAGCAGATGCGGCATAGACGGAGGAATTGGGAGTAGGGGATGGAGTCCTTACAGGAAGCAGGGTGGGAAGAAGTGTAGTCCGGATAGCCATGGGAGTCAGTGGGTTTATAGTGGATGTCGGTCACCTGCATGGAGATAGTGAGGTCAAGAAATGGTAGGGAAGTGTCGGAAATGATCCAGATGTATTTGAGTGCCGGATGGAAGTTAGTGGTTAAATGGATGAAGTCAGTGAGTTGTGTGTGGGTGCAGGAGGTGGCTCAGGAATGTATACCATTCCACCGCTGTGGCCGCACTGAAGGTGCAATTCTGTTTGTCGGTTGTGTGTTGGTGCTGATTGCCATTCTGCAGGTCTACCTGAAAGCTGTAGGAAGGAACTGCAGATGCTGGTTTATACTGCAGATAGACACAATATGCTGGAGGAACTCAGCGGGACTGGCAGCATCTCTGCAGAGGAGGAATGGGTGGCATTTCGGGTCGAGACCCGTCTGGTTAGATATTCTATCTACCTGAGAGGGTTTCTTTCGAAAGACTACTCCAGCGTTCTGGTGTCCGATGTCAAACGCAGGTGTGCGTCAAAAATCTAGAGTCAATAGACTTAATCTTAGGAACGATCTTTGAATCGCTGCACATCTCTCAAAATTGATTTTCTCCCATAATATCTTTCCAAATTAATCTTTGCTGGTTATCACATCGATTGTGTTTCATTCTGAAGGGCGGTCAATAAATTCAATAAAAATCAATGCATTTGCTGATTTAATATGTCGGGCAGGCAATCTCGCGGAATGTTCCCTCTGGATTCATTTGACTTTTTCATGCACTCTTGCACACCGACATACACGCACCGCTCCAATGTGTTCATTTAGGGGGGTTTTAGTTTAGTTTAGTTTAGAAATACAGGGCGGAAACAGGCCCTTCGGCCCACCGAGTCCGCGCCGACCAGCGATCCCCGCGCATTAACACTATCCTACACACACTAGGGACAATCTATATTCATACCAAGCCAATTAACCTGCAAACCTGTACGTCTTTGGAATGTGGAAGGAAACCGGAGCTCCCGGTGAAAACACGCGCGGTCACAGGGAGAACGTACAAACTCAGTACAGACAGCACCCGTGGTCAGGATCGAACCAGGGTCTCTGGCGCTGTAAGGCAGCAACTCTGCCGCTGCGCCCTTTTTTTAAATTATCATCGTTGATCACAAGCGGGATATTTTATATGAAACCAAAACATACTAGATAGGCTGAGCGGGTCAGGCAGTATCTGTAGTAAGTGGAGCAGGATTAACGTTCATGCCAATGATGTTAGTCGACTGCTGAAACATGCCCCTGGTCTGTACGGCTGTTCATTGCGGAACAATGAGGTGACTTTGAGAATCACCGTAAAATTGGATAAAGTCTGAAGGTAATATTTCATTTACTGAATTATTTTTTAACTTCAGCTCACTTTATTTAAAATAAATGTGGTACTGGGGGGGGGGGGGGGGGTCATGAATAAATTATCCCTTGCATACGCCGATTTCTTTCCACACTCCAAGGACGTACAGGTGTGTAGGTAAATTGGCAGCGGTAAAATTGTGCTGGTCGCTGGTGGGCGCGGACTTCGAGCGCTGTATCTCTAAACTAAACGGATTTCAGATCCGAAATATCACCCACCCATCCATGTTCTCCACAGACCCGCTGAGTTACCCCAGCACTTTGTGTTTATATTTGGTATGAACCAGTATCTGCAACTCTTTATCTCTAGATGTAAGGAATCGCCGGGAATTGTGGTGCCTTTTTTTCCAGACAGCCTGGGAATGCGGATTTGAAGGAAGACACAAAAAGCTGGAGTAACTCAGCGGGTCAGGCAGCATCTCTGAAGAAAAGAAATAGGCGGCGTTTCGGGTCGAGACCCTTCTTCGTCGGTGTAAACCAGTTCTTTCCGACACTACCCGGATTTTAAGAAACTTGCAGAAGGTTAAGTGGCGAGATGAGGAACATAATGAGGAAGTGTTGTCAATGGGATAAGAAACGCGAGGTCTGATTGATGTTATCACCGTGTATTTGGAATAGGCATGTGCTGAGTGGAGGAGCGGAGTAAAGAGGTGACAGGTGAAGGTTGAGAGAAAGAAATATAGACACAAAATGCTGGAGTGACCCAGCGGGACAGGCAGCATCTCTGGAAAGAAGGAATGGGTGACGTTTCGGGTCGAGACCCTTCTTCAGACTGGAAGGAATGATTCTTTGGAACGTATGAGGACATAGGGTGGCGGTTCGTCCCCCGTCCCGTCCATTTGAATGGAGATGGTTCCATTACAGCTACTGCACGGCTCCCCATCTTTACACATAATGGGCTAAGTGGTACATTGGCAGCAGCGCAGCGCCGGAGACCCGGGTTCAATCCTAATTAAGGCCTGGGTTTCAACAACTAAGTTACAGAGAAAGGTTGAATAAGTTAGGTCTTTATTCCCTGGAGCGCAGAAGGTTAAGGGGGGACTTGATAGAGGTCTTTAAAATGATGAGAGGGATAGACAGAATTGATGTGATCAAGCTTTTCCCTTTGAGAATAGGGAAGATTCAAACAAGAGGACATGACTTCAGAATTAAGGGACAGAAGTTTAGGGGTAACATGAGGGGGAACTTCTTTACTCAGAGAGTGGTAGCGGTGTGGAATGAGCTTCCAGTGGAAGTGTGGCGGCAGGTTCGTTGGTATCATTTAAAAATAAATTGGATAGGCATATGGATGAGAAGGGAATGGAGGGTTATGGTATGAGTGCAGGCAGGTGGGACTAAGGGAAAAACGTTGTTCGGCACGGACTTGTAGGGCCGAGATGGCCTGTTTCCGTGCTGTACTTGTTATATGGTTATATGGTTATATGGTTAAGGCCATAAGGTCATGAGGAATAGTAGAATTGGGCCATTCGGCCCATCAAGTCTACTCCGCCATTCAATCGTGGCTGATCTATCTCTCCCTCCCAACCCCATTCTCAACACACGCACTAATCAAGAATCAGACTGTCTGGAGATGGCACCTTTTCCTTGTATCCACGCGGATTTCCACCCGGTGCTCTGGTTCCCCTCCACATCACAAGGAAGTTTAACTGGACGCTATAAACTACTCTCCGTGTAAAGTGTGTAGGCTAGTGGTGGAAAACCTGGGAGGCGTTTGTAAGAAGGTGGGAAGAATACGACTGGCATTAATGTAGGATTAGTGCAAAAGAGTGGCGATGGTCAGCATGGACTCGGTGGGCCGAAGGGCCTGTTTCGTACTGCAATCCCTCTGTCTCGGTGGGTTTTCAGGTGATTGTCCGAGTACATTTCCAAACGCGCCAAACATTCCTGTCTCCGCCATCTTTCAGATAGACCGTTAGTTCCAAGCCCAAGATTAGTCCTTGGATCAAAACTATATCTAATGCCCTATTGTCCTTTGACCAAGAAAGTTAAACGTATCTCGCCTACTCCCGCTATTGGTCTATGTTCTGAGGGGAATTGATACTTTCCTGTTCATCTTTCGTAGGGCCAAATTGTGAGAGTATGGAGTTTGTACATTCTCCCCGTGTTTCCCCGCTGTATCTCTGTATCTCTAAACTAAGATAGTGGGCCCTTCAGCCCATCGATTATCAATGTCCCATTTACATTAATGCTATACTGATCCCATTTTATTTTATCCCCATTCTGAGCGACTCCCCCCCACCCCCCCCAGATTCCACCATGCACCCACACAGCGGCCAATCGGTCCTCTGATGGGATGTGGGAGGAAACCGGAGCACCCGGAGGAAACCCGCGTGGTCACAACTCGAATTCACAGAGACACTTTCTCTTTCCTTGAGAAAGTATTATTTCTGAGCTCAGCATAAGAAAAACGAATATTTGCGCATAGGGAATAAATACATTGTAATTACTATCCCACCTCACCATGCCTTGCATTTATTGGACTCCTTTATTATGCCACGTCAAAAAAGCGTTCGCCGCTGGTATTAAAATAAAAGAACCCGTGAAATAGTGAGACATTTGGACAATTGAGGGTAGAGCTGCTGCCTTACAACGCCATAGACGCGGGTTCGATCCTGACTACGGGTGCTGTCTGTACGGAGTTTGCACGTTCTCCCCGTGACCTCTGTGGGTTTTCTCCGGGTGCTCCGGTTTCCTCCCACACTCCAAAGACGTACAGGTTTGTAAGTAAAATTGTAAATTGTAGTGTGTAAGTTAATGCTAATGTGTGCGGATCTCTGGGTGGCCTGGATTCGATGGCCCGAAAGGCCTTTTCCCACGCTGTATCTCTAAACTAAACAGTCCTAGAATATTGGATCAGATGGGGAATATTGCATAATGGGGAATAACGAGGTTGGGGAGGGAGGAAATGTTTTTAGGCGCTGTAAAATCTGAATCTTTACCTATATGTGAAGTCCCAGATTCAGGGAGAGTTTCTTCTCAGCTGTTATCAGGCAACTGAACCATCCCATCACCAACTAGAGGGCGACCCTCGGCGACTATCGACCTCTGTGGAGACCCTCGAACTATCTTTAATCAGTCTTTACTGGACTTTATATTGCACTGAACGTAATTCCCTTTATCGTGTATCTGTACAATGTGGGCGGCTTGATTGGAATCATGTACAGTCTTTCCGCTGACTGGTTAGCACGCAACAAAAGCTTTTCATTGTACCTTGGTACAAGTGACAATAAACTAAACTAACTAATAGTAGCTAAAGGTATGGCTGGGAGCAGTGGAATGGAGCAAAGGAGGATGCATGTAAGATCATCTACTACAAACCTACTAACTCCCATTGCTACACTTCTTCCCACCATGCTTCCTGTAAAGACTCTATCCCCTACTCCCTATTCCTCCGTCTACACCGCTTCTGTGCCCAGGATGAGGTGCTCCATACCAGGGCATCGGAGATGTCTTCATTCTTTAGGGAACAGGGTTCCCCTCTTCCATTATAGATGAGGCTCTCACTAGGGTCTCCTCGATATCCCGCAGCTCCGCTCTTGCTCCCCCCCCCCCCCCCCTCCCGCCTCCCGCTATTCATAACAAGGACAGAGTCCCCCTTGTCCTCACCTTCCGCCCCATCAGCCGTCGCATATAATCCTCCAACATTTTCGTCACCTCCAACGGGATCCCACTACTGGCCACATCTTCCTATCTTCACCCCTTTCTGCTTTCCTCAGAGATCATTCCCTACACAACTCCCTGGTCAACTCGTCCCTTCCCACCCAAACCACCCCCTCCCCAGGTACTTTCTCCTGCAACCCCATGAGATGCAACACCTGTCCCTTTACCTTCCCCCTCGACTCCATCCAAGGACCCAAACAGTCTTTCCAGGTGAGGCAGAGGTTCCCTTGCACCTCCTCCAACCTCATCTACTGTATCCGCTGTTCCAGGTGTCAACTTCTCTACATCGGCGAGACCAAGCGCAGGCTCGATGATCATTTCGTTGAACACCTCCGCTCAGTCCGTCTTAACCTACCTGATCTCCCGGTTGCTCAGCACTTCAACTCCCCCTATCATTCCCAATCTGACCTTTCTGTCCTGGACCTCCTCCATTGTCAGGGTGAGGCCCAGTACAAATTGGAGGAACAGCGCCTCATATTTCGCTTGAGCAGCTTACACCCGAGTGGTATGAACATTGACTTCTCTAACTTCAGATAGCCCTTGCTTTCTCTCTCCATCCCCTCCCCTTTCCCAATTCTCCCACCATTCTTACTGTCTCCGCCTACATTCTATCTTTGTCCTGCCCCCTCCCCATACATCAGTCTGAAGAAGGGTCTCGACCCGAAACGTCACCCATTCCTTCTCTCCAGAGATGCTGCCTGACCCGCTGAATTACTCCAGCATTTTGTGCCTACCTTCGATTTAAACCAGCATCTGCAGTTCCTTCCTATACATAAAAGATCATGGTGGGTGGTTGGGAGAAATAGATGGTGGAGAGGCTGGAGGAATGTTGCAGATATTATTTAGGTTAAGGTAACAGACTAAGGCCCAATGGAAATTAGCAGAGATGAATGATATACATGAGTGGTATTTCAATTGAGGGAGGCTATAATCTATTGATGATAGGCACAAAATGCTGACTCAATGGGTCAATGGAGAAAAGGAACAGGTGATGTTTCGGGTCACGGCCTTTCATGAATCCGATGAAGGGTCTCGACCCGAAACAACAGCTATGCCTTTTCTCCAGAGATGCTGCCTGGCCTGCTCAGTTACTCCAGCATTTTGTGTCTTTCTTCGGCATCAACCAGCATCTGCAATTCCTTTTTACACAAAGATCTATTGAACTTGATTGAGCAGGCGATCAGTTTGTGGTCGATTGTAACATAGCAAAGGTGTGGAGCTAACAAAGACATGCATGGAGTTTTGACCCAAGCAGGAACAGTGGGCACAATGTTGCAGAAGTGGATGGAGATTAGACGTATCAAAGATTCATAGTTTAGTTTAGTTTATTGTCACGTGTACTGAGGTACAGTGCAAAGTGTTTGTGTTGCGTGCTAACCAGTCAGCGGAAAGACTATATATGATTGTCATCAAGCCGTTCACAGTGTACAGATATGGGATACGAGATAAAGGAAATAATGTATAGTGCAAGATATAGGGCAGTAAAATCTAATTGAAGATAGTCCAAGTCTCCAATGAGGTACAGCAGCTGGGAGGTCAGGACCACTCTCTAGCTGGTGAGAGAACAGTTGGGAAGAAACTGTCCCTGAATCTGGAGTTATACATTTTCACACTTCTGTACCTCTTGTCTGATGGGAGAGGGGAGAAGTGGGTGAGATGGGTCCTAGATTTTGCTGGTGGCCTTGCCGAGACAGCGTGGAGTGTAGATAGAGTTACGAGGCATTGAAACAAGCACTTCAGCCCAGCTCCCCGAGGCTCACCAAAATGCTTTCCTGTCCTACTCCAATTTGTCTGCATTGGGCCCATTTCCCTGTAAACATTTCCTATCCATGAATCTGTTCAAATATCTTTTAAAAGCAATTGCATCCACTTCTTCCACTTCCTCTGGCAGCTCATTCCCCATATACATGAAAGAAACTGCCCTTCTGAATCCTTTTAAATCTTTCTTCTCTCACCTTAAACCCTTGCCATCTAGTTTTCGATTCCCCTACCCTGGGAACAAATATGTTGTGTCTATCCATTGTATCTACAACCCTCATGATTTTATAAATTTCAGCCTCCTTCTCCAGAGAAAACAGTCTCATCCTATCCATTCTCTCCTTATAACTCGGGTGGCACGATGGAGCAGTGGTAGAGTTGCTGCCTCACAGCACCAGAGACCCGGGTTAAATCCTGACCATGGGTGCTGTCTGTACGTTCTCCCCGTGATCTCACAAACATTTTGTACCGCTGTAATATGAGTCCCAAATCTTAACCTCAGTGCCCCTTCCAATGAAGGCAAGCATGCCATGCAGTACCATGTCTACCTGTGTTGTCACTTTCAGGGAACTATTTACTAGTACCTCCCTGTCTTTCTGTTCTACAACACTCGACAATGATGAGATGGCTAGGGATCCATAAACTCATCTTGTGTTCAATATGATGACTGAGCTTCAATACAATTCTAGCTGAGACATTGATTTGGGAGGTAGATGGAATTGATGGTAAGAACAAGAGCTATGTGCAGGAGCCTACAGATTGTAAAACTTCGATGGTCATTAGACACTGGACAGTTGGGGGGAGGGTGTACAGGAGAGATGGAGATTAATACAATCAGGGCACATATGAATGAGGAACTCTTATCTTTGGATTACTTTACCAAGAATGAACACAACAATGCGGTAACTTCACCGAAGATGTTTCACAGTGGGAGAATTAAACAATAATTGTACAATAATTACACAATTATATAAAATCATGAGAGCGCAAGTGTTCACAAATTTAGTTGCCAAGTGTAAACTTGGTTTCGCTGATGTCAAACCTCTCATTATCTGAAATCCTTTACCTCCTTTTTTACCCCTTGTCTGTGTCACTTACTCCACCCATCTGCCATTCAAATCCCACCTCACCTTTATCCACCTATCACTTGCCAGACTTTGTCCCGCTTTCACCTCTCTTTTCCAGCTTTCTTCCCTCCGCTTATCAGTCTGAAGAAGGGCCCCCACCCGAAACGTTGAATGTCCATTCCCTTCACTTACGCTGCCTGGCCTGCTGACATCCTCCATGTGGTTTAATCCAACTTAGAGCTTTGGGAGAAACCACTGAGGTATAAGCACATGGAAATAGGACAGTGTCATAGATTTTTTTTAAAGACACAAAGTACTGGAGTAACTCAGCGGGTCAGGCAGCATCTCTGGAGAACATGGATAGGTGACGTTTCACAGAGTGCTGGAGTAACTCAGCGGATCAGGCAGCATCTTTGGAGAACATGGATAGGTGATGTTTTGGGTCAGGACCCTTCTTCAGACGAGTTCATGGAATGTCACCTACATGTTCTCCAGAGAAGCCGCCTGACCCCGCAGAGTTACTCCAGCACTTTGTGTCTTTTTTTCTTTTTGTAAACCGGCATCTGCATATCCTTGCATCTTAGTGTCACAGACATGGCCAGAGTGTTGCTGCCTTCTTAAGTCACAGGCTGGTGTTTACTATCAGTCTAGTAATTCATCTTAAACCAGAAAAAGTGGTTTTAGAAACGACTGATAGAACTTAGAATATAAAACTTAATTCTACACCTTGGAAAATTACCAACGAGGGAGTGGATCTGTTGACTTTTTTTATGTGAGGACCACCAATGTAAATCTCATTGTAAACTGATCTCCTGGTTGCCAAATGCTTTAACTCCCCTCCCATTCCCACACTGACCTTTCTGTCCTGGGCCTCCTCCACTGTCAGTGAGGCCATATGCAAATTGGAGGAACAATTGGGCAGCTTACACCCCTGTGATATGAATTTTGATTTCTCTAACTTCGTAACCCCTTCTCTCTCTGTCCCACCCCCACCCACACCCTAGTCATCCCGCTAGTTTCACTGTGTAGGAAGCAACTGCAGATGCTGGTTTACATGGAAGGTAGGCACAAAATGATGGAGTAACTCAACCGTTCGGGCAGCATCTCTGAAGAAAAGGAATAGGTGACATTTTGGTTCGAGTCTGAAGAAGGACCTCGACCCAAAATGCCACCTATACCTTTTTTCCAGAGATGCTGCCTGACCCGCTGGGTTACTCCAGCTTTTTGTGTCTCTGTGTTAGTTTCAATGTTCGTGTCTCTTCATTGTCACCTCCTCCGCAGCCAACAATGGACCATTGTGGGCTCCTTGGCTCTGATTTGTCCCATACCTTTTCATACCTCTAGTTTTCTTCTCCCCCTGACACTCAGTCTGAAGAAGGGCCTCACCAACAATGGACCAATGTGGGCTCCTCGGCTTTGATTTGTCCCATTCCCTTTCATACCTCTAGTTTTCTTCTCCCCCTGACTCTCAGTCTGAAGAAGGACCTCGATCCGAAATGTCACCTATTCTTTTTCTCCGGAGATGCTGCCTGACCTGCTGAGTTCCTCCAGCATTTTGTGTTTATCTACAGTGCGAAGCTGTGTTTTGCCTGCTGTCCGAACAGATCAGATGAACACAAATCTTATCAAGAGAGTCAAGAGTGTTTTATTGTTATGTGTCCCAGATAGAACAATGAAATTCTTACTTGCAACAGCACAACAGAATATGTGAACATAGTACACTGTGAAGAATATGATAAATGAGAAAAAAAGTTCAGTGTGTGTTAACACACACACACGCAAACATACACATAACAAACAAACAAACACACAACAAGAACAATAAGAACAAGAATCGTCTATTGTAGTTCAGAGCTTAGATGAGGTTGTTTAATGGCTGTAGGGAAGAAGCTGTTCCTGAACCTGGACATTACAGTTTTCAGGCTCCTGTACCTTCTTCCCGATGGCAGGGGTGAAATGAATATGTGGCCAGCGTGCTGTGGGTCCAATGCATACCGAAATGTTTCCCTCTCAGTCTGAAGAAGGGTCTCCACCCGAAACATCACCTGTTCCTTCTCTCCAGAGATGCTGCCTGTCCCGCTGAGTTCCTCCTGCATTGTGTGTTTATTGCCAGGGAATAGATTGCCAAACTGATCAGAAAGACACAAATCTTCAATGTCAACCAGAAGCCCCAAATCTGGAGTGGAATGTGTGGCTAGGAAGGAACTGCAGATGGTTGGTTTAAACCAAAGATAGACACAAAATGCTGGAGTAACCCAGCGGGACAGGCAGCATCTCTGGAGATAAGGCATTGCCACTTTTCATTTCACTGCACATCTCGTATGTGTATGTGACGAATAAACTTGACTTGACTTGAATGGGTGATGTTTCAGGTCTGAAGATGGGTCTCGACCCGAAACGTCACCCATTCCTTCTCTCCAGAGATGTTGCCTGTCCCGCTGAGTTACTCCAGCACTGTGTGCCTATGTATGGAATTGTGTATAAGTGTGCTGCCTCTTTAATTAGTTGCACTGAGTGAGATGGTACCCGAGGTGGTGCATTGATTATAATGAAGGTCCAATTTATGAAGAGCCCGCCCCATCAAAGGGCAATTATCTCCTCTTATGGCGAAGTCCTGCCCCCGGAGGAAGCACCCACGGCTCCGGATTGGCAAGTGGCAGTCGATGATGTCATGAAGTGATTGGGACTGAGTCTATGATAGCGATCTGTGGATGTGTCAGTGAGAAGGGGAATCCCGCACCAGCACCCAGGCGGTGGATACATCTATTAACATCTGCACTGCTCGGCGTGCAAGGCGGACCGGAGTGATACAGTGTCTATTTCTTTCGCTCCGTGTATTCTCGACCACCCCCACCCCCCTCGCTCTATCTCTCTCTCTCCCTTGCTCGCCGTTGGGGGAGGGGCGGATTTCGGATCGAATATGATGCAAAGTGCCACCAACATCTCAGAGGGTCCCGGCAAAGGAGTTTCACAGCTCTTGGGAGTCACAGTACAACGTAAGCACCGTTCGAACGAGGATGCTTTATTTATTTTTCCCTCCCTCTCTCCCCCCCCCCCCCCCCCTCCATCCCCTAAACCTGTCCATACATCCCAGAATGAATCGAGTGAATGAATTGGGCCAAAGTGCATGGATTTGGTGGGAGCAGAGAGAGGGGAGGGGGTGAAGAAGTGGCAATGAGATGCTTGTAGAAGCAGAGTAACAGACGTGGGGGGGAAACGCCGGGCAAGGCAAGCAATTAGGACGCATTTGTGATCTGCAGTGTTGGAGAGGCCCACATTATTAGGTATGCTGGCTGTATTAGTGGCTGGAATTGTTTTACTGAGCTATGCAGGGAAAGGGCGTGGGGTCGCAACTTTATCATTGGGAATGCCGGGGTGGGTGGGTGGGATGGCGTGTTGAACCGTGGTCTCCGCTCCCCATAAATCACCTGTTATTGAGTTATCCGGCCGCGCTCTCGCGTTGGGGGCCGAGGATGTTGTTGGCGCTGGAGAGGGTGGTGCGCTTGTTGATGAGATGCACCCCTTGGACTGACTATACGTTCGCCGCACTGTGCGCTCAAGTCGGAGCCAAGTGTGCAGGCGGGCCACGCCGCAAGGGAGAGATCGTCATTTGTGCTGCAGGCGCGCTCATCGGGTAGGCAAGTGTACGCAGCCGGCGGGCGGGCGGGGGGCTGGAGATTTAACGGGGAATGAAAGGTCCACGTACCGGGAGGTTGTGTGTGTGTGTAGATAGTTGTCGTGTGTGACCCCAACACCTCCAGTCACCGCACACGAAAGCTACGGGACCATGTAACAAGCCGCTGCCGCGGGCCCTGTCACATACCAATACTGAATAACACCGGGTGAATCTTTCTGACTCTTTATCTGCAGATTATGTCAGATTTAATCCCGTGTCGCCCAAGCCTCTCTCTTGCTTTAGCATGCCATCATCCATTTCCCATCTGAAAGAAGTACGCCTATCTATCTCAGAAAGGTTCCTTTTCCTCTAATATGAGGATTCCTCAGGTTTCTTTGAAGAATGGCTAAGTCTGGAGCGAAATATCCCCCCAGCAGGGCTAGTTGTGACCAGGCAAGAGACCAGCCGGTTGGGGAACTTTTAATTCCATTAAGTTATCTGCCAACTTTCGCCGGCACCTGTCCAGCCCCTACAACAAGGAAGAGATCAGATGTAAGATATCATTCATTCAAAGTCACCGACATCTCCCCAATTTGAGTAATCTCTGCGTGGCCCCATTGTGAAAGGGTGCGAACCAACTCTGAAATCTCAATCGCACTGCTGTTATTAACGCCTGTCCTTCCAAAGTCTCACTGTGGTCGCTTCACACATAACGTATATTGATAAAAGACAGTCAAATAATTTCCAATTCCAATTCCAATATTCATCTTCCTGCAGATTTTGGACAACTGTACCCCAAAACAACGAGGTTTACGATCATCTTTCATTTCTCTTTTTCTATCTCTCAGTTCTGCTACTCGACCTTCATGTGCCATTCGCGGTATATTTTAAAATGTTTTTTTTATATCGCATGCTGCACTATATATGTTCCCACTTTGTAATGACAAGTAGTCCAATTGGAAATTGCAATCGCCAGGTATTTCAATCTACGCGATGCAGTCTCGATATTACGGTGCTCTCAGGCCAAAGTCGAACTCAGTTACTTCGTTGCTCTCCCCTGCCCTTCGAAAAATCAGAAGCCAAGATTATAAAAAAACTCCCACTTATTATGTAGATTTCCGCTGATACTTTATCGTTTTTGCGAATTTAGAGTTGTCGCGTTTCAGCTGAAAGACAATGCGGTCTAAAAACGAAGAAAGTGCAAAATCGCACTGGCGAGAAAAATATCTTAAACATAATAGATGTAATATTATCGGACCAGGGTAAATTAAATACAAATCTGATTGGTTCCGGATACAATATTTAGCATTATTTATGTATTTTACGGCCTATCTACTACAGGGTACTAAATTACTAAATGTACTAAATTATCATTTTGCGCTGAGGTCTCTTTACAGTTGTGTGCGTTGCATTTTCTGTTCTATCCATTCCCTCCTCTCTCCGGTACCAGGTCCAAGCGCTCCTGTGTCTCTGCCTGAAACAGGGTCAACAAAAGAAGTAAGAATTTAATTGTTTGGGAAGGTTGCTGGTTTACACCGAAGATGGACACCAAAAGCCGGAGTAACTCAGCGGGTCAGCCAGCATCTCTGGAGAAAGAATAGGTGACGTTTCGGGTCGAGACCCTCTCTGACCTGCTGAGTTACTCCAGCATTTAAGTGTCCCTTTCAGATAGACCATACATAGATACAATCAAGTCAAACCCTCTCCGTCCTATTCCTTTTCTCCATAGATGCTGCCTGTCCTGCTTAGCATTTTGTGTCTATCTTGAGAATGTCATTGGTATATGACAATAAAACACTCTAATTCTTGACCCGAAACGTCGCCTGTTCATTCTCTCCACAGATGCTGCCTGGCCCGCTGAATTACAGCAGCACTTCGTGTCCAGCTCAATATTCCTAGCATCTACAGCTTTTGTTGTCTCCCGTATCTCTGCCGGCTTGTTGACTTCTCTCTCTCTGTCTCTCTGCTTTGTAGAAATCCCACTGTGTGCCGGCTGCGACCAGCACATCCTGGATAAGTTCATCCTGAAGGTGTTGGACCGGTCTTGGCACAGCAAGTGCCTGAAATGTGCCGACTGTCAAGTACAACTGGCCGACAAGTGCTTCTCCAGAGCTGGCAACGTCTACTGCAAGGAAGACTTCTTCAAGTGAGTTCACAAAGGCACGAATGGTCTTAGTGATGGCGCGGGGTTAGAGTTGCGGTTTAATAAAATTCGGTTTATTGTTGTCACTTGGAACCCGACATACCACAGCCATATCTTTCCTTGGTCATTGTTGCTGGCGCTGATCTGTATTTTTGCATATCTTTCATTCATTTGTCCCCTGTACCTTTTCCTATCTCTCGTTTCCCTCTCCCCTGACTCTCTGTCTGAATGAAGACCCGAAACATCACAGATTCCTTCTCTCCAGAGATGCTGCCTGACCCGCAGAGTTACTCCAGCTTTTTGACTCTATCTTCGGTTTAAACCCGCATCTGCAGTTCCTTCCTACACACATACATATTGAGGGTATGGAGACCATATAGACACAAGGAACTGTAGATGCTAGTTTACAAAAAAGACTCAAAATGCTGGATTAATTCAGTGACGGCAGGTAATCATTGATTAAGACAAAAACACCAGTATGGTAGTAATTACACAACGGTTATTTAATGATCAGTTCTGAACCATTGTTGCATTGGGGCACAGTTGTTATTGTAGAAATGCCCAGGGGTACTTTGTCATGAAATCCGTTGTCTTTGCTTCCTGACACCTTGGTTGTTCCCATTTTCCATCCCCAAACGAAGATGGCTTTCCTTTGCGTAGGAACATCAGATGCTGGTTTAAACGGAAGATAGACGCAAAAAGCTGGAGTAACTCAGCGGGTCAGACAGCATCTCTGGAGAAAAGGAATAGGTGACGTTTCGGGTCGAGACCCTTCTTCAGACTGAGAGTCAGGGGAAAGGGAGACGAGAGATATAGACGGTGATATAGAACAAATGGATGAAAGATATGCAAAAAAGTAACGATGATAAAGGAAACAGGCTTTGCGCTAGGTGAAAATGAGTTACAGACAATGAGACTCAGCAAGACGTCTTTGAAGCTGGTACGACTTGGGTGGGGGAGGGATGGAGAGAGAGCGAGGAGATAGATGCAAGGGTTACATGAAGTTAGACACTATCCCTTTTCTTTCAGTCGCACGCACCAAACCTTGTTTCAAATAAGTTCCCACTTCGGTCCCAAACTCATTGTTTCATACGGCCTTCCTCCCGTATTAGTGGAATTGTAAAACAAGTATTAATAATTGTATTACCAAATAGGACATACGGGGTGAATTCAGTAGGTCAGGCAGCGTATGGGGAAAAGAGGAATAGTCAGGGCTTCGGCTCTTCGGCTTCCTTGTCAAATTAGGGAACTACTGTGGAGGAAGGAACTGCAGAGGCTGGATGATGCCAAAGATAAACACAAAATGTTGGAGTCACTCAGCAGGCCAGGCAGCATCTCTGGAGAGAAGGAGTGGGTAAATGTTCGGGTAGGAACTCTTCAGTCCGAAATAGGGTTCAAACCCGAAACGTCGCCTATTCCTTTTCTCCAGAGATGTTGGGAAACTAATATTCCAGATTTGAATCATCACCCGAATCTTTTTTATTTAATTACCAAATGGATGTTCAATCTTATGCATCGATAGTGAATGACCACGTTTCACGTACGGGTGAGATGAGCGGTATATCAGTTGTCACCCGCGCAGTCCACAGTAGTTTGCAGAGCCTCTTGTCACCATGTTCGCTCTGCGGGCCCCCTACAAATTCGTTCATCTGGAAAACCTAGAGACAAAAAGATGGTGTTAAGAATGGTGTTAGATTAAGGAGGGGCGGGATTACTTAAACAAACCCACAACAAAGGGGGCGGAATGTGACCTGTCACAACGAAAGGAAAAGAGAACCCTTTTTTTTCTGCGTGGCAAAAGCAAGATTTGCGAGTCACTCACTCAATGGACGAGACTTGTCTAGGACATAGTCACTTTGTACTGGGGCAGAAGGGGAATATCGGGAACTTCTAGAGGGCATATTCTATTTGATCCACCATTAAAGGTTATTAGATGCTTTATATTAATATCAGAGGGCCCATTCGACAAATATTATGAGGATTGTATTATGAGCGCTGTCAATGCCCAGAATTTAATGCGATTACCCGCTCGTTTGATACTATTTGTTGGTGAGATCTGAGATCTCTCGCCCGTGTTTCAATTTCCCCTGATCTTTATTCATTAAAGGTCGCAGTTGGGCCAGCGGGCAGGTATTCTTCGGTCTGCGGCACAATTAACTTCATGTAGAACAAATCTTGTGGCCCAGTCACAGTCCTGCAGTCTTTATGATCAGTGTGAAAGCGCCACGAGCGGGGGAAAGGGTTTGAGAAAAGATGATCGCAGCCTCCCCGTCAAGGTTGCAGCTTTGACTGAAGTTATTTGGTGCACGGGAGCAAACAGGAATGTTTCTGATAAGGGTGCAAACGACCAACGTGTTGTAAACACACACACACACACACACACACACACACACACACACACACATATTCACAAATATATACTAACGCAAACACACATACACACACACACATATATATCCACAAATATATACTAACGCACACACATATATTCACGCATAAACGCACACATCCGCACGCACACGCACTGATAAAGACACATACATTCACACATAAACGTACACACACACACATATACACACATAAAACACACAAACACACATTTTAACACACATAAAACATTCACACATTAACATACACACACAGATGCACACACACACGTGTATACATACACAAAGACACACACGCACAGACAAATACAGACACACACACACACATATATATATCAGCACACACACACACACACACACACACACACACACACACACACACACACACACACATATATCAGCACACACACACAGAAGCAATTATGAAGACAGAAAACAACGACAGATATAATCTTGTACAAAGTGCCGGGGGAACTCAAGCAACTGTGGAGGGAATGGACAGACGACGTGTTAGGCCGGCACCCTTCTTCCCAATCTCTCTCTCCCCCTTTTTGAAGAAGTGTCTCGGCACGAAACGCCGCATGTCCATCCCTCCACAGATGCTGCCTGACCCGTCGCGTTCCTCCAGCACTTGGCGTTCTGTGCTGAAAGCAATAGATGGTATCGGTGTCGTGAAGTGGGATGGCTTTCTGTTTTCAATTGCTGTTGACCGTACAACGGTAGCAAGGCGGTCTTGCTTATACAATGAGAAGGCAGTGTGTGTTTGCAGGCTTGGAATTTGACAGCTGGCACATTGTGTGTGTGTGTGTGTGTGTGTGTGTGTGTGAGAGAGAGAGAGGGGGGGGGGGGGAGAGAGAGAGAGAGAGATGGAGGGAGGATAGACGGTAGTCAATGTTAATATCAGAAAGCGATTGCGGCATCGAATACCCAGCAAAAATGAACGAAAATTGGTCAGTAGAATACTTAAGAGCGTTGATTTTACTGCTTCACCCCTATATTCGTTTTGTTTTGTTTTCCTAGCTTTTATACTTAATATAAATAACCATTTATGAATTTAGTGCCGTCGGTGGAATTTGTCCTTACAATTCAAGTTGGGCAACCTGCCCTTGGGCTGTACATGTTTGGCCCTCTCTCTCTCTCCCTCTTTCTATCCTGTTACATGTTGCTGACCCAAATAGCGTGGATTAACGTCTGCCCGAGTTCCCAGCGCATTACACCGAAACACGGGGACTTTAATCACCTCGCGATACAACATCTGTTCACACTCAACCAAGATTAAATCGTAGCCGACATCGGATTGAGGTTGAGCGCAATTTAAACCGAACGAAAGAGCAGTCGGAATATAGTTAGATCTTTGTTTAACTCGTTATGTAGATATTGCAGTTTTCACACAGCCGCGACCGGCCTGTTAAATGGGGTTGGATTCTCATCGTTAGTTCACCATTAACCGCTATGTACCAAATACATATTTAATTCGGAATATTGTATTATAGTATTTAACTCGGACGGAATTTTTAATCGGAATGCTTATTAAATTTAGTAAGTTATTGCTAATCTTGGGTGCCTGGCAATGGTTATTTTAATGGTTTTATTAACTATGCTGTAATTTAACTTCAGAGACGTCAAATTGCACACAACTTTAAATGGATGAAGTGCCAGATCTTTATTTAGCATTAAATTATCTGAGTTTGAGTTATGATTGACTTTAACGGCTGAATCTTACACCAGGTGGTTGGGTTTCTGAGCGCGGGTTTAGGTACCTGATACGTTTCATTAGAGTCAACACCAACTCAAAGCCTCTTGTCCAACCGCTTTGCAACCCGTAATCGCCCATTGCATTTTGAAGAAGTTATTACAGAATTTTTATTTCAAATCTTAAGTGCATCGTTTGCAGCTGTTTTACCAGAGAAAACATGAATGTTGCCGTTCGTTCCGCATTGAGCTCGTAGCATTCCCCCGTCATCTCTCAACTAAAGCACCCAACCATACCAACTTCTAGTTACATTTAGATTAGCACAATCCTAAAATGTAATGCTTGTATCTCGAACAAAATATGAAGGAAAACGAATTTATAAGGCATGTTCGTGGTCAAATCTGCGGAATTTCTTCTAATATATTTTGGATTAAAAAAGATCTCGATAAAACTGCAAATTATATATTACATATATTATATGATATAACCATATAACCATATAACAATTACAGCAGGGAAACAGGCCATCTCGACCCTTCTAGTCCGTGCCGAACACGTATTCTCCCCTAGTCCCATATACCTGCGCTCAGACCATAACCCTCCATTCCTTTCCCGTCCATATAACTATCCAATTTATTTTTAAATGATAAAAACGAACCTGTCTCCACCACCTTCACTGGAAGCTCATTCCACACAGCCACCACTCTCTGAGTAAAGAAGTTCCCCCTCATGTTACCCCTAAACCTCTGTCCCTTAATTCTCAAGTCATGTCCCCTTGTTTGAATCTTCCCTACTCTCAGTGGGAAAAGCTTATCCACGTCAACTCTGTCTATCCCTCTCATCATTTTAAAGACCTCTATCAAGTCCCCCCTTAACCTTCTGCACTCCAAAGAATAAAGCCCTAACTTGTTCAAACTTTCTCTGTAACTTAGTTGCTGAAACCCAGGCATGATATATTACAATATCATATCATATCATTTAGTGTATAATATAATCTATATACATATATGGGTTATATATAAAATGTTATGTTATAAATAGCACATATTATACATTTATAATACAATATAAATTGTATTAAGATATACATATTTATATATATTTTATATATATATTAACGGTAGACACAAAGTGCCGGAGTAACTCAATGGGACAGGCAGCATCTCTGGAGAGAAGGAATGGGTGACGCTTCGCGTGAGACCCTTCTTAAGACACACATATATATATATTTATATATGTATCTTATATATATTATTTAGGTATCTCTCTCTCTCTCTCTCTCTATACATATATATATATATATATATATATATATATATATATATATTTATATGTATATATATAGAGGGAGAGACAGACAGAGAAAGGCAGCGTCTTTGGAGCATAATATGTATATATAAACCTTATATATAAATGTGTGTACGTGTTATATATAAAAGGTTCACATATAAATATTTATATTGTATTATATATTATAATTTACGCACATTTACACACATTTATATATGTTCTATATATAAAAGAAGATATACACAACACGCTATAGTAACTCAGCGGGTGAGGCAGCATCTCTGGAGAGAAGGAATGGGTGGCGTTACCGGTCGAGACCCTTCCATTCCTTATCTCTAGAGATGCTGCCTGTCCCGCTGAGTTGCTCCAGATTTTTGTGCCTCTATTCTGTTTAAACCAGCATCTGCAGTTGCTTCCTACACATCTCGTCTGCTCCCCATTGAATCATCTCAGAGAAAATTAAAAAAAGCTGGTACCGACAACACATTTAAAAATCACAATGAAGAATGCAGCGGCATTTGGATTTGAAACAAGCCTTGTGGAAGCAAATCTCCGAGCGCCGCAGTGGGAATTCTGACTGCCCACTCTATCTATGCCTCTCATATGTGTTATGTTAAAAGCAGGAGAGGCATAAATAGGGTAGACAGTCAGAGTCGTTTTTCCCAGGATGGAAAACAAAATCAAATACCAGAGGGCATGACTTTAAGGTGTGAGGAGCAAAGTTGAAAGATGAGCGGGGTAAGTTTTGTACTTGCGGCGAGTGTGTGGTTGAGGCAAATACGTTAGTGGCATTTTTAAAGACTTTTGGATAGACACATGGATATGCAGGGAATGGAGGGATATGGGTTATGTGCAGGCAGATAAGTGATGGTGTTGACATCTTACAAGACACCGATATTGTGGTCCAAAGGGGCCCGTTCTTGTGCTGTACTGTTCTATGGTCTATGTCTATCTGGACGAGAGCGTTCGTGTAACGCAGTTGGTGTGAGTCAGGCGCCTCTGGTGAGGCATTGACGGGCGAGGCATCGAGGACCTCAATGCTTGGCAAAACAATCGGAGAGTCCAGCAGAACTGAGGAACTGGTGAACGCACAACCTTCTGCAGTCTGAAGAAAGGTCTCGACCCGAAACCTCGCCTACTCCTTTTCCCCATAGATGCTGCCTCACCCGCTGAGTTTCTCCAGCAATTTTTGTCTACTTTCGATTTTTCCAGCATCTGCAGTTCATTCTTCAACATTATATACTCATATTGCATTTACATTAAGGCACTTTGGAAATCATGGGCGCATGTACACGCATGTACTCATCACAAGGTTGGGGGTTGTTACTTTCTGTCTAGCTAGTTCTTCAGCTGAAGGGTCGCGACCCGAAACGCCACCCATTCCTTCTCTCCAGGGATGCTGTCTGTCACGCTGAGTTACTCCAGCATTTTGTGTCTATCTTCGGTGTAAACCAGCATCTGCAGTTCCTTCCTACACGCAGTTCCACAGCTTTAGGGACCTATGTATAAATAGCCGCAAATTGCGATGCAACCGGGGAGCGAATTCGGATGCATTTTGTTGATCTTTTTGTTTCAAACACTCGCTTTTTAAACCCTATGCGTTTGCACCGCAGCCTTTCCTTAAACTTCACCTCCTCTAAAATTCTCACAGTCCGCGCTATTCAACTGTTTATCGGCAAGGCCAGCAGCATAATCAAGGACGAGTCGCACCTCTTCTCCCCTCTCCCATCAGGTAAACGGTACAGAAGTGTGAAAACGCACACCTCCAGATTCAGGGACAGTTTCTTCCCAGCTGTTATCAGGCAACTGAATCATCCTACCACAACCAGAGAGCAGTCCTGAACTACCATCTACCCCATTGGTGACTCTCGGACCATCGGACTTTACCTTGCACTAAACGTTATTCCCTTATTATGTATCTATACACTCGATGGCTCGATTGTAATCATGTATTGTCTTCCTGCTGACTGGTTAGCACGCAACAAAAAGCTTTTCACTGTACCTCGGTACACGTGACAATAAACTCTATTGATTGGTTTCACACCAGCGAACTATGACTAATACAGCATGAAACAGGCCATTCCGTCATTGGTCACACTCACTAGTCTATGTTTATCATGCTTTGCCACCCACTTCCCACACAATTTCGCAATTTACAGAAGCCAATTAACCTCATGTCTTTGGGATGTGGGAGGAAACCGGAGCACCCGGAGGAAACCCACGCGGTCACAGGGAGAGCGTGCAAACTCCGTACAGATGGACAGTTTGCATCCAGTACCTCGTGCTAGTGAGGGTGGGAGATAGGGGATCTGAATGTGTGGTGAGGAGTTGGTGCAGGGATTTAGATTTCTAGATCACTGGAATCTCTTCTGGGGTAGGGGTGACCTGTACAAGAGGGGCGGGTTACACCTTAATTGGAAGGGGGCCGACATTCTGGCTACACGGGTGGGATTAAATTAAACAGTGGGGGGGTGGGGGGCAACAATATGGAAGCGTAGGTACACAAAATTGCTGGGGAAACTCAGCGGGTGCAGCAGCATCTATGGAGCGAAGGAAATAGGCGACGTTTCGGGCCGAAACCCTTCTTCAGACTGAAGAAGAGTCTGAAGAAGGGTTTCGGCCCGAAACGCTGCCTATTTCCTTCGCTCCATAGATGCTGCTGCACCCGCTGAGTTTCCCCAGCAATTTTGTGTACCTTCGATATTCCAGCATCTGCAGTTCCCTTTTGAACAATATGGAAGCGTATGCGTGCAGTTGACAGGAAGTGTAGGAAAGGTCACGTTTAAACTAACAGGGCAGGGGGATGGGAACCAATGCAAGGAGACAGGGGGACATAAAAGGAGGACAGAAGCAAAAGGTAGAAGGGAGAAAAGAGTAACAAACTTGAAAGCGTTGTGCCTTAATGCAAGGAGCATTCGTAATAAGGTGGATGAATTGAATGTGCAATTGAATTGTGTAATGAGTTAAGGAATATGATATAGTTGGAATCACGGAGGCAGGGCTCCAGGGTGACCAAGGCTGGGAGCTAAACATGCAGGGATATTCAATATTCAGGAAGGATAGATAGAAAGGATGAGGAGGTGGGGTCTCATTGCTGGTTAAAGAGGAGATTAATGCAAGGAGAGACATCAGCTTGGATGCTGTAGAATCTGTGTGGGTAGAACTGCAAAATAGCCAAGAGCAGAATACGCTTGTTAGATTTGTATACAGACCACCAAACAGCAGTAGGGAGGTCAGGGATAGCATCAAGCAGGAAATTAGGGATGTGTGCAGAATGTGTGTATCAAGGGTGACTTTAATCTACAGTACATATAGATTGGGCCAACCAAATTGGTAGCAGTGCTAAGGAGGAGGGTTTCCTGGAATGTATACGGGATGGTTTTTTAAACCAATATGTAGATTCTTAATTCTTGCCATTGAGGGAGTGCAACGTAACCATATAACCATATAACAATTACAGCACGGAAACAGGCCATCTCGACCCCTCTAGTCCGTGCCGAACACATAGTCTCCCCTAGTCCCATATACCTGCGCTCAGACCATAACCCTCCATTCCTTTCCCATCCATATAACTATCCAGGTTTACAAGGTTAATTCCCGGGATAGCGGGACTGTCATATGCTGAGAGAATGGAGCGGCTGGGCTTGTACACTCTGGAGTTTAGAAGGATGAGAGGATATCTTATTGAAACATATAAGATTGTTAAGGGTTTGGACACGCTAGAGGCAGGAAACATGTTCCCGATGTTGGGGAGCCCAGAACCAGGGGCCACAGTTTAAGAATAAGGAGTAAGCCATTTAGAACTCAGACGAGGAAACACTTTTTCTCACTGAGAGTTGTGAGTCTATGGAATTCTCTGCCTCAGAGGGCGGTGAGGCTGGCTCTCTGGATACGTTCAAGAGAGAGCTAGATAGCCGACTCAGGGGATATGGGGAGAAGGCAGGAACGGGGTACTGATTGGGGATGATCAGCCATGATCACATTGAATGGCGGTGCTCACTCGAAGGGCCAAGTAGCCTACTCCTACACCTATTGTCTATTGTCTATAGAAGAACAGACTAAAGGACAGGCCATCTTAGACTGGGTATTGTGTAATGAGGAAGGATTAGTTAGTGATCTTGTTGTGCAAAGCCCCTTGGGCAACAGTGAGCATAATATAGCAATGTTACAATACTTTGAGATTTTAAAAATCAAGTCTGTAATTTATCCCATCAGATAAAGCATAAAAAAAAGTTTAATTTGACACCTAATTCACTTTCATATCTTCAGTATTAAAAAAGTTATGGCCATTTTCATACTCGGAAATTAGCATCTTGTTCCCTATTGCTTTTTCATTGACTTAACACAAAAGCTGTGATCGAGGACATTTAAAAGCCGATAACTTTCTTAAAATTTAAGAGAACTGAAAGAAATTTTCAGTTATTATAGATTGAAGCATTCTGAAACAAATATGAAACAATCTTACTTAGATGACTTGAAATTAAAGCATATCATTAGTTAGTTACCTACCTAATTGTAGCTAATTTCAAAATTCAATTACTAGATCTAAACATCTATCCATTTCTTAAGAATAGATTAACATTTTTAAATAGCCTAAGTGTCCAAATAACATTCACACAAGAATTCAGAATATAACATAATTTTTAAATCTCAAATGGAAGGAATTTAATGTTTAATACCAGTAAATTAATGGCCATTTAAATCAGCTTGCGAGTGGGATTTTCTGGAACGAGACCATTTGGAACGTTCAGGGTACGGTGAATTTTTACCCCCATATCAGCAGCAAATACACTACCGGTTCTTCGGGGGGGAAAATCACCGTTTCGCAAACTTAAAATGTGAATTAAATACATCTTAAGAAACACTTTTATACATAAAAATAAACTACTTTCTTTTACCTGGTCCTCCATAAAATCCGTCCCCATTGTCGGCATTGACGGCTTCAGAAGCTGATTTTAAAATCATTCCAACGATTAACTTGTTGGGTGATTTTTTTTAAAAAACACACAGAACGGCCGTAGGAACGCTTCTTTAGCAACATCTTGCACTCCAACAAAATATAATTCAGGACCAGGTCGGGAAAAAAACCCTTTTTAACCCCGCCCCCCCTCAAACGCGCCAAAATCGCGCACACGGCCAGTGGCAGAATTGCAGCGCCGTTGAAGGTAAGTTTTGTAACATACCTACATAATATGGTGGAATTCTGCATTAGGATGGAGAGTGACACGGTTAATTCAGAGACTAGGGTCCTGAACCTAAAGAAAGGAGACTTTGAAGGTATGAGGCGGGAATATAGGATAGACTGGCAAATTATACTTAAAGGGTTGATGGTGGAGATGCAATGGCAAAGATTTGAAGACCGCATGGATTATTTCCAAAAATTGTTCATCCCTGTCTGGCAAAAAAATAAAACAGGGAAGGCGACTCAACCGTGGCTGACGAGGGAAATCAAGGATTGTGTTAAATCCAAGGAAAAGGCATATACATTGGCCAGAGGAAGCAGCAGACTGGGAGAAATTTAGAACTCAACAGAGGAGGACAAGGGGGTTAATTAAGAGGGGGGGGGGGGGAAGAGCATGAAAGAAATCTTGTGGGAAATATAAAAACTGACTGTAAAAGCTTCTTTAGATATGTAAAAAGGAAAAGATTAGTGAAGACAAATGTAGGTCCCTTACAATCAGAGACAGGTGAATTTATAAAGGGAAACAAAGAAATGGCAGAACAGTTAAATTAGTACTTTGGTTCTGGCTTCACTAAGGAAGACACAAACAAGCTCCCAGAAATACTAGGGGTCATAGAAACATAGACACATAGAAACATAGTCCGAGGAACTAGTGGGAGGGAGGAACTGAAGGGAATCCACATTAGTCAGGAAATGGTGTTAGGTAAACTGTTGGGAATGAAGGTGGCTAAATCCCCAGGGCCAGATGGTCTGCATCCCAGAGTACTCAAGGAGGTGGCCTTAGAAATTGTGGATGCATTGGTGATCATTTTCCAATGTTCTCTCAACTCTGGATCAGTTCCTGTGGACTGGAGGTAGCCAATGTAGCCCTACTTTTTAAGAAAGAAGGGAGAGAGAAAACTGGGAATTATAGACCAGTTGGCCTTACATCGGTAGTGGGGAAGATGCTGGAGTCGATTATTAAAGATGTTATAGCAGCGTTTTTGGAAAGCAGTGACGGGATCGGTCAAAGTCAGCATGGATTTATGAAGGGGAAATCATGCTTGATTAATCTTCCGGAATTTTTTGAGGATGTAACAAGTAGAATGGATAATGGAGAGCCAATGGATGTGGTGTATCTGGACTTTCAAAAAGCCTTTGACAAGGTCCCACACAAGAGGTTAGTGTGTAAAATTAGAGCACATGGTATTGGGGGAAGGGTACTGACATGGATAGAGAACGGGTTGGCAGACAGGAAACAAAGAGTAGGAATTAACGGGTCCTTTTCAGAATGGCAGGCAGTGACTAGTGGGGTGCCGCAAGCCTCGGTGCTGGGACCCCAGTTATTTACAATATATATTAACAATTTAGATGAGGAAATTAAATGTGACATCTCCAAGTTTGCGGAGGACACAAAGCTGGGTGGCAGTGTGAGCTGCGATGAGGATGCTATGAGGCTGCAGGGTGACTTGGATAGGTTGGGTGAGTGGGCAGATACATGGCAGATGCAGTTTAATGAGGATAAATGTGAGGTTATCCACTTTGGTGGCAAGAACAGGAAGGCAGATTATTATCTGAATGGTGTCAGATTAGGAAATGGAGAGGTGCAAGGAGACCAGGGTGTGCCTGTACATTAGTCACTGAAAGTAAGCATGCAGGTACAGCAGGCAGTGAAGAAAGGTAATGGCATGTTGGCCTTCAGTGCAAGAGGATTTTAGTTTAGGAGCAGGGAGGTCCAGGTTAATTCCCGGGATGGCGGTACTGACATGTGATGAAAGAATGGGTCGACTGGGCTTGTAATCACTGGAATTTAGAAGGATGAGAGGGTTTCTTATAGGGACATATAAAATTCTTAAAGGAATTAAGACTAGTGGTGTGCCTCAGGGATCTGTGTTAGGTCCACTGTTGTTTGTCATGTACATCAATGATCTGGATGATGGTGTGGTAAATTGGATTAGTAAGTATGCAGATGATACTAAGATAGGTGGTGTTGTGGATAATGAAGTAGATTTCCAAAGTCTACAGAGAGATTTAGGCCATCTGGAAGAATGGGCTGAAAGATGGCAGATGGAGTTTAATGCTGATAAGTGTGAGGTGCTACATCTTGGCAGGACAAATCAAAATAGGACGTACATGGTAAATGGTAGCGAATTGAGGAATGCAGTTGAACAGAGGGATCTAGGAATAACTGTGCATAGTTCCCTGAAGGTGGAATCTCATGTAGATAGGGTGGTAAAGAAAGCTTTTGGTATGCTAGCCTTTATAAATCAGAGCATTGAGTATAGAAGTTGGGATGTAATGTTAAAATTGTACACGGCATTGGTGAGACCAAATCTGGAGTATGGTGTACAATTTTGGTCGCCCAATTATAGGAAGGATGTCAACAAAACAGAGAGAGTACAGAGGAGATTTACTAGAATGTTGCCTGAGTTTCAGCAACTAAGTTACAGAGAAAGGTTGAATAAGTTAGGTCTTTATTCTCTGGAGCGCAGAAGGTTAAGGGGGGACTTGATAGAGGTCTTTAAAATGATGAGAGGGATAGACAGAGTTGACGTGGACAAGCTTTTCCCATTGAGAGTAGGGAAGATTCAAACAAGATGACATGACTTCAGAATTAAGGGACAGAAGTTTAGGGGTAACATGAGGGGTGGCGGTGTGGAATGAGCTTCCAGTGGAAGTGGTGGAGGCAGGTTCGATTTTATCATTTAAAAATAAATTGGATAGGTATATGGATGGGAAAGGAATGGAGGGTTATGGGCTGAGTGCAGGTAGATGGGACTAGGGGAAAATAGTTGTTCGGCACGGACTTGTAGGGCCGAGATGGCCTGTTTCCGTGCTGTAATTGTTATATGGTTATATGGTTATATGATTGGACAGGCTAGATGCAGGGAAAATGTTCCCGATGTTGGGGGAGTCCAGAACCAGGGGTCACAGATTAAGGATAAGGGGTAGAACATTTAGGACTGAGTTGTGAATCTGTGGAATTCTCTGCCACAGATGGCAGTGGAGGCCAATTCACTGGATGTTTTCAAGAGAGAGATTTAGCTCTTAGGGCTAAAGGAATCAAGGGATATGGGGAAAAAGCAGGAATGGGGTACTGATTTTAGATGATCAGCCATGATCATATTGAATGGCGGTGCTGGCTCGAAGGGTCGAATGGCCTCCTCCTGGGCCTATTTTATTATGTTTCTATCCAAGATCAGGATCGAACCCTGGAGTAACTCAGCGGGACAGGCAGCATCTCTGGAGAACATGGATAGGTGACGTTTCACAGAGTGCTGGAGTAACTCAGCGGGTCAGGCAGCATCTCTGGGGAACATGGATAGATGACGTTTCACAGAGTGCTGGAGTAACTCAGCGGGTCAGGCAGCATCTGTGGGGAACATGGATAGGTGACGTTTCACAGAGTGCTGGAGTAACTCAGCGGGTCAGGCAGCATCTGTGGGGAACATGGATAGGTGACATTTTTGGTCGGGATCCTTCTTCAAACTCATTTTTTTTTTTTGTTGATGCAGATAGTTTTATTTATTTATTTATTTGATTATTTTTATTAGAAGCAATTGTACAAAAAGATAAAACATTCGGCATCTAAAATTATACAATTATTGTACAGCTTTATTTTTAACCTTATAACCTGAAAATGAAAGAAGATAAGAAAGAGAGAAGAAGAGAGGGAGAAAGTGAGAAGTGAAAAGATAGCTCAAAAAAGCACATAGAAAAGACCCCTAGACTACCAAGGTAGTGTGGCCGAAAGTAGAGATAAAAGAAAAAAAAGAAAAAAGGAAAGTGGAGATATACCTGCCCCTCGTGTCCCCCGCCCACCTCACCCAACCCAGAATCGGATTTAAATTTAGATTTGTGTTGCGCCAATCTACCCTTGTAAGAATTCGGTGAAGGGTGTCCATGTCTTGAAAAATTGATCTGGTTTTTCCACCAAGACAAGCCTAATATTTTCCAAATGTAGTGTCTCGGACATGTTTGTGATCCACATCTTCACTGTAGGGACTGTTGTCTGTTTCCAAAATGTAAGTATTAGTTTTTTCGCCGTTATCAGGCCATAGTTAAGGAAACGTCTTTGAAATTTTGTTAGTTCAGAACAGGCTTCTGACGTCCTAGTGTGATCAATTCTATGTCGGGGTCCAATTTTATTTAAAGTATTTTAGAAAAAATATCAAAAATTCCCCTCCAGAAGTTGCATAATTTTGTGCAGGAAGCAAAGGAATGGGTTATGGTTGCTTCTTGGAGGAGACATTTATCACAGATAGGAGAGACATTTTGGAAGATCTTATTCAATTTAGCCTTTGAGTAATAAAGTCTATGCAGTAGTTTAAATTGTATTAGCGAGTGCCTAACATTAAGAGAACAGTTGTGTATATATAGAAGGCTTTCCTCCCAACTATCTTTTAAAATTGTTAGACCTAGTTCATCTTCCCAAGCTCACCTAATTATTTCCGACGATGGAGTTTGTAAATTTAAAAGTGTATTATAAAGGTACGATATTAATTTATTTGAATCCGACTTTCTATTCATGCATTCGTCTAGTTTGTCTGGAACCATATATTGACAGTCTTGTGTGTGTGATTTCACATAGTCTTGTATTTGAAGATATCTAAAGTATTGGCTACCTTTCAAATGATATTTTGACTGTAATTCTTAAAATGAGAGGAGAGTTCCCATCTCGTAAAGGTCTCCCAGCTTTTTAATTCCTAAGCTTCCCCATTGTATAAACGCCTTGTCTAACATAGACGGTTTAAACAAGGGATTATTGGCGATTGGTAAGAGGAGAGATACATTTCTCAATTTAAGGGTTTATTTCACCTGTTTCCAGATTTGTAAGGTGCTATGGATTGATGCAGATAGTTGTAGACCTTCTATTAAAATGTGTGCTGGAAGTAAATTTTAATCTTTTTTTTGGCCAAGTATATAAGTTTAGAGGAGCTAGCCCACAGTGCAGTGTGAGAATTTATGCTTATTCCCAAAGCAAGACATAGCACTTGAAACAAAAATGGGAAGAGTACCAATGGTCTATTTCATTGTTCTATCTGGGACATATAACAATAAAACACTCTTGACTCTTGCTAAACATTGATCACCCATACACTCTAGTTCTATGTTATACCGCTTCCTTATCCACTTCCTTCGCACAAGAGGGTAATTAACGTACAAACCTGCACGTCTTAAGTATGTGGGAGGAAACCGGAGCAACCGGAGGAAACCCACGCGAGCACAGAGAGAATGTGTACAGCCCACTGGTGCAGCGGTAGAGATGCTGCCTTGCAGCGCTTGCAGTGCCAGAGACCCGGGGCCGATCCCGACTACGAAGATCTTGGCGAAAACCCACGCGGTCACGGGGAGTATGTAGTTTGTACGTTCTCCCTGTGACCGCGTGGGTTTTCTCCAAGATCTTCGGTTTCCTCCCACACTCCAAAGACGTACCGATTTGCAGGTTAATTGGCTTGGCATTAGTGTAAATTGTCCCTAGTGTGTGTAGGGTAGTGTTAATGTGCGGGGATCGCTGGTCGGTGCGGACACGGTGGGGCAAAGCGCCTGTTATCACGCTGTATCTCTAAACTAAACTAAAGTAAACTCCACACAGACAGCACCCGAGGTCAGGATCGAGCCCAGGTCCTTAACGCCGTGAGGAAACGGCTCTGCCAGTTGTGCCGCTGTGCTGCCCTAAGTGTTGGCAAGTGTTGTGATGCGGTGGGAGCGATCATAAAATTAGCAGCTAATGCTTCGAGTCATTGAGTGAGAAGGTTAACAAATATTAACCAGCCGTAATTACAGAATTACAATTCTGTAATTGTTTAATGAAACAGTTCTGTAAATTGTACCGAGTGTGTAGGGAGCAGATGGCAAAGCGGGATAAACATAGAACTAATGTGACTGATGGTGGAATGGCCTGTTTCTGTACTGTGTTGTTCGCTGGTCCTGAAACCAGTCAATAGAGATAGTCACACAAAGGGTGGTGGGTGTATGGAACAAGCTGCCAGAGGAGGTAGTTGAGGCAGGGACTATCCCATCGTTTAAGAAGCAGTTATACAGGTACATGGATAGGACAATTTTGGAGGGATATGGGCCAAGCGCGGGCAGGTGGGACTAGTGTAGCTGGGACATGTTGGCCAGTGTGGGCAAGTTGGGCCGAAGGGCCTGTTTCCACAATGTATCACTCCATGATTCTATAGACAGTTAACTGAGTGAGTTGTGCGGACTGCGGGAACGAAATGGTGTGAAGTTTAAGGAATATTAAACACTAAATGGAATCAGTGCGTGAATGGAGATACCAGAGGCACGTGTTCACGGGATATTAAAGCCTTCTTGGGAGCTGTATCCAAAGATAGGATAGAATCAGATCATCTTTAACAGAGGTCTAAGTACAGCTGCAAAGCTGCTTCATGAACGGCGGTGTGATTCTGGACTTTGTTCTCGCTAGAGACAGCATTCATAAAACCAGCTAACATGTTCTGAACAGTATTGCAGGGCACACTGTAGGCAGACTACGGAGGTTTTAGAAATACTGTCAAGCAGATTGACTAAGATGAACATATGGTGAAAGACTTAAAAAATTGGCCCATTTTTATTACAACAATACAGATTATTTTAGAGACATAATGGATGCCTTTGAATTTATCCAAAGGTAGGATAGAATCAGATTGTTTTTAATAGGGGCCTCAATCAAGGGGTTGCATGTATGAGATTAACGGTAAATTTAGAGCAGAGAGTGGATGCAAGCTCTTTATAAGGAGACTTAAGAGGATGTGATGCACTTTTCCAGGGTTAAGGCAGAAACTGTGTCTACAATCAAGATTATCTTGGAACAGTGGATGACAGGACGGGGCTGCACAGTGGCGCAGCGGTAGAGTTACTGCCTTACAGCAACAGGGACCCAGGTTCAATCCTGACTTCGGGTGCTGTCTTTATGGAGTTTGTACGTTCTCCCTGGTGATCGCATGGGTTTTCTCCGGGTGCTCCGGTTTCCTCCCACATTCCAAAGATGCAGAGGTTTGTAGGTTAATTGACTTCTGTAAATTGTTCCAAGGGTGTAGGATAGTGCTAGTATTTGAGTCATCACTAGTCGGCGTGGACTCGGTGGGCTGAAGGGCCTGTTTCCATGCTATATCTCTAAAGTCTAAAGGAATGAGTGTAGCAGCAAAATAAACTGGGGCCAGATCTGGTCATAAGGTTGATGAAACCTCCTCATCCATTCCAAAACACATGCCTAATTATTTGAATGAATGAATGAATAAGCTTATTGGCCAAGTATTCACATACAAGGAATTTGCCTTGGTGCTCCGCACGCAAGTGACAACATGACACACAGTGACAGTTAGGAATGACACACAAAACATTAAACATTAATAATAAAACATTACAGTTTAAACATGTGAATGAAATAAAATACCAGAGCCAAAGGAGGCTACAGATTTTTGGCTGTTGAGTAGAGCTACTACTCGTGGAAAAAAGCTGTTTTTATGTCTGGCTGTAGCAGCTTTGACAGTCCGGAGTCGCCTTCCCAGGGGGAAGTGATTCAAAGAGTTTGAGGCCAGGGTGAGAGAGGTCAGAGATGATCTTACCCGCTCACTTCCTGGCCCTTGCAGTGTACAGTTCGTCAATGGAGGGAAGGTTGCAGCCAATAACCTTCACAGCTGATCGGACGATTCGCTGCAGCCTCCGGATGTTGCACTATTATCTCAAGGTGCCATTTCTGTTTGATCCCCATATCCCTTGAGATCTTTTTTAGTCCACCATTCTCAACTCTGAATATACCCAATGATCGTGCCTTCAACCCACTGAAGTAGGAAGTTGCAAAGGGTTAGTTTAAGGTGGGAGTGGAAAGAAAGTTTAGAGTGTTGTACTTCCTTCTCACCTTGCACCTAAATGGCCAACTCTTAAGTCTATACCTCACGGGGCGGCACGGTGGTTCAGCGAGTCTGTCACAAGTGCAAGAAACTCAACCATTTTGCTAATTGTTGTCGGTCACGTGGGAGCACTGCTTCAAAGACAAATCTGCACCTGATTCAACAAGAGCTGTCTGATTTTAATTCTCAAGAACAAGACGATACTTCCCACGAGAACAATTCCGATAACACAGACACTGACTCTACCGTACTCTCCCTACCGTGCTTCAACCAGTGTGAGACTAATCATTTACATGGTGTCAGAAAATCGGGTCTAGCCCGCTCTGTTTATCACGATTTATTTTGTTTATCAGTTTTCATTTGTGAGTGATTTTGATAACATGGCTAACTCTTGTCGAAAGCCAAGCCCGCTCGTGTTTGATTCTGATATAGCCGAGTGCTGGCAAATGTTTGCGCGAGACTATGCTCACTCTATTCGCTTCGTTCACCAAAACAACCCCGATGGCCTAAAGGCATCGCTACTGTTGAATCTAGTGGGACCAGAAGCAATGATCCGCGCGGACTCCTTTGAATTTGCATCAGCACACCTCGACGCGAATGGTCTGGTACTGGTGCCAGCTGAGACTATCGACAACTCGGCGGTCCTGCTGAGATAGTTTATAGAACTGTGCGACCTGCCATCGGATCGTATACTTGAGAGAACAAGATTTTTTGCCCGAAAGCAACAGACTGGCGAGCCTGTGGAACGATTTATCAGCGATGCTGCCTGACCCGCTGAGTTACTCCAGCACTCTGTGAAACGTCACCTATCCATGTTCTCCAGAGATGCTGCCTGACCCGTTGAGTTACTCCAGCACTCTGTGAAACGTCACCTATCCATGTTCTCCAGAGATGCTGCCTGACCCGTTGAGTTACTCCAGCACTCTGTGAAACGTCACCTATCCATGTCTCCAGAGATGCTGCCTGGCCCGTTGAGTTACTCCAGCACATTGTGTTGCTTTGTGTGAACCAGCATCTGTCATTCTTTGTTTCTGGATATTTGAAATCGTTTTTTTGCACTAAAATTTAAATTGGCAGAACGTTTGAACGCTTTGACTATAAATCTAGAGTGGACGACAATATCAGTGTAACCTTGTTCCCCAAAAGTTACTCTTTGTTTCATGCACAGTTGAATTTATTTCAACCATGTCTTGCATCATCGTGCTATTTGCATCATAGCAGCTTTTTGTAAGGTGAAAAGACCCAACTTAGAGTCATTGACTCATGCAGCATGGAAACAGGCCTTCCCCACACCAACCAACATGTCCTATCTACACTAGTCTCACATGTCTGCCTTTGGCCCATATCCCTCCAAACCTGTCCTATCCATGTACCTGTCCAAGTGTTTCTTAAGTGTTGTAATAGTGCCTGCTTCTACTACCTACTCTGGCAGCTCATTCCATACACCCACCACCTTTTGAATGAAAAAGTCATCCCTCAGGTTCCTATTAAATCTCCCCCCCCCCCCCCCCCCCCCCTCCCCTCCCTCACCTTAAACTTATGTCTTCTGGTTCTCCATTCCCCTACTCTTTAGCCAGTCTATTCCTCTCATGATTTTGTACACATCTATAAGATCACCCCTTGTCTTCCTGCGCTCCAAGGAATAGAATCCTAGCCTGCTCAACCTCTCCCATTAGCTCAGGCCCTTGAGTCCTGACCACATCCTCGTAAATCTTCTCTGCACCCTACCAGCTTGGCAGCATCTTTCCTATATCTTAGTGCCCAGAACTGAACACAATACTCTAAATTTCAAAAAGTAGATTTTGTTTGGACCTTTGTCATTGTTGGTAGCCAGCTTTGGAAGTTGAACCCATGAGGATACTTTAGAGTTTGGAGATATAGCATGGAAACAGGCCCTTCAGCCCACCCAGTCCAGGGCGACCATTGATCAGCTGCTCGATCACACTGACCATCAATTATCTGACCTCATAAAGCAGGGAGCATTACAGGGAGCCACCCTGTTCCTGACTTATACATCGTAGAAACAAGGAACTGGTAGAACAGTAGAAATAGAACAATAGAACATATCCCTGATTTTCCTTGGTTCACCATTACATATTGTGCTTTTAGTTATTTTATTCTTAAGCTCTTAAGCTCTTGAATTCCCTTCTCACCCCTTTCCATGTTTCTAAGTCCCTTCACTTTAATTCAGAGATACAATGCGAAAACAGGCCCTTCGCCCACCGACTCCGAGCCAACCATCGATCACCCATACACTAGTTCTATCGTGCACAGTAGGGATCATTTACAGAAGATAATGAACCTACAGACTTGCACGTCTTTGGAACGTGAGAAGAAACTCATGCGATCACGGGGAGAATGCACAAAACTCCATACAGACAGCACGCATTGTCAGGATGCAACCCGGGTCTCTGGCGCTGTAAGGCAGCAGCTCTACTGCTGCACCACTGTGTCATAGAAACATCGAAACATTGAAAAATAGGTGCAGGAGTAGACCATTCGGCCCTTCGAGCCAGCACCGCCATTCAATGTGATCATGGCTGATCATCCTCAGTCAGTACCCCGTTCCTGTCTTCTCACCATATCCCATGACTCCACTATTTTTAAGGGCCCTATCTAGCTCTCTCTTGAAAGCATCCAGAGAACCTGCCTCCACCAGAGAATTCCACAGACTCACCACTCTCTGTGAGAAAAAGTGTTTCCTCGTCTCCGTTCTAAATGGCTTACCCCTTATTCTTAAACTGTGGACCCTGGTTCTGGACTCCCCCAACATCGGGAACATGTTTCCTGCTACCCCATTCCTGCCTTCTCCCCTTATCCCTTGATTCTAAAGGGATTCTGTCATCCTAAACTATTCTGAAACTCCTCTATATCTCCTCCATAATGGAGATTTGCCTGCACTATCTCCCAATATCTTAATGTCAAGTTTTGGTTGGTAATTAATCCTGTGAAGTGTTTTGAGATGTTGACTTTATTCAAGTATATAAATTAAGTTTGTTGTTGCACAAGCTATTTGCATGTATTGCATGCAAACAAGAGAGAATTGTGTGCTTACCATTCATTGCAATCAGTTTGACTGCTATGAGTGCTATTTACCTGCTATAATTTCATTCCTCACCTTTGACTTGAGCTGAATTTAATGCTGCAGCCAGCATGCTGTGAATGTGTCAACGGTTTAAAATCACACAACAAAACAAGGGAGCGAACTGCTGATTCAGCAAGGTTACAGATACCGGACCAGCACTCGTTATGGATTGTGATTAGTCCATCAAGGAAGCAGCACAGGATGTAGGGCAATTTAAGAATTGCCGGCACCACAGTTAAAGCATGTGGAGAATTCTTCCACCAAGCGATATTCAATGTGGAGTTTTTTTGTTGTTGTTTTTTTTAAATTATTATTTATTAGAAGCAGTGTACAAAAATATAAGCAGCGGCATATGACATAATACAGTTATTGTACAGCTTCAATTTTAATTTTTAGCTAAAGTTAAGAGAAAAGAAGAGAGAAAAAGCAAGAGAGAGAAAGTGGAGTGTGCAAGGATAGAACCCCTAGACTACCAGAGTGGTGTAGCCAAAGAGTGAGTAAGTAAAGGAAATAAGGAAGACGTAGAGAAATAAAAAGGCATAAACAGAAAGACAAACAAAAGGTGATGATATACCTGCCTCGCATCCCTCCCCACTCATCACCCAACCCGTAATTAGATTTAACTCCAAAATTGTGTTGCACCATGCTATCAATGAATGGTGTCCATGTCTTCGAAAAATGCTCTGCTTTTCTGCTAAGACAAGTGGAGTTTTTTTATCAGTGAGAATTCCCGCTGCTGTGGCTTCACTGATGTAAGCAATTTGTTGTGAGAACTCTTTATCGATGCTCACGGTGCAAGGAGCAGGGACAGTAACACGAGTTACAGAACAATGATCCATGACAAACGTGTCAACCTTTAAATGCAATTCTTTTTCTTACTTTTCTGCACTGTTTTCTTTTCCCTTAAATCCAATCGTTCCACCCATTTATTTCTGATCCAGTTTTTTTATTGGACCCAGCTTGGGTGGGTGGGGGGGAGTGGGCGGGGAGGGGGCGGGGGGGGGGGGGGGGGTGGGTGGGGGGTGACAAAGAAGGGACCAACATTACAAGAGCAAAGATAGGCACAAAAAGCTGGAGTAACTCGGCGGAACAGGCAGCATCTCTGGAGAGAAGGAATGGGTGACATTTCAGGTCGAGACCCTTCTTCACTTTTTGTAACTTTGTGGAGACTCTTTGGTGCACTTAGTATGCAAAAATAAATAATTTCTCTGTACCTAGGCATATGGACACTGAACATAGACACAAAATATTTTGCTGAGAAATGTTAGCTGTGACCTCAACATATAATACTTCAGTACTTTATGTCGTATCCTCTGTAGAACATTAATGCCTTTCTGGATGGCTTCACTGTTATCTAGTTCCTGTCATGCGCTACAATATAGTACAATAGAATACTATCTCGCTGTACATAATGTAAATATATATTTTCATGCAGCAGTAGCCATCCGCGGCCATGATTCACAATCTTGCTCAATCATGTTAGATGTTCTTATAATACCCGGGGTGGCATGGTGGTGCAGCGGTAGAGTTGGTGCCTTCCAGCACCAGAGACCTGGGTTTGATCCTGACTACAGGTGCTGTCTGTACGCAGTTTCTCCCTGTGACTGCATGGGATTTTTTCTGGTGCTCCGGTTTCCTCATACACTATGTCCTTATGTGTATGTAAGTTCGACAGATGGGGACGACAGATGGCACAATGGGCTAAATGTTCGGCTGGCGACCGGAAGGTGGCCGGTTCGAATCCCGCTTGGAGTGCATACTGTCGTTGTGTCCTTGGGCAAGACACTTCACCCACCTTTGCCTGTGTGTGAATGTGTGTGAATGTGTGTGAATGATTGGTGGTGGTCGGAGGGGCCGTAGGCGCAGAATGGCAGCCACGCTTCCGTAAGTCTGCCCCAGGGCAGCTGTGGCTACAGAAGTAGCTTACCACCACCGAGTGTGACTGAGGAGTGAATGAATAATGCGATGTAAAGCGCCTTGAGTATTAGAAAGGCGCTATATAAATCCCATCCATTATTATTATTATTAGGTTGGAACTAACGTACAGGTGATCGCTGGTTGGCACACACTCGATGGGCTGAACGGCCTGTTTCCATGCTGTATCTTTAAACTAAACTAAACATGAACAAACAAATGTCTCTGCCGTTTTTCTGTTCCCATATAGTTAAGAAGCAGGAATCTGCCCTAACATTCAATAATATCCTGGCTGATCTGAATATAATCTCATCTCCACTCTCCCCACCCGCTCACAGTAAACGTTCCTATCCTTGGTCATGACGAATCTATCTAGCATTTCCAACAGGAGTGCAGCAGGCATCTCAGCGCCAGAGACCCAGATTCAATCCTGACCTCGGGTGCTGTGTGTGTGGAGTTTGCAAGTTCTCCCTGTGACCGTGTGGGTTTTCTCCGGGTGCTCCTGTTTCCTCCCACTTCCTAAAGACGCGCGAGTTTGTAGATTAATTGCCCTCTCGTATGTAGGCAGTGGATGCGAATGTGGTATAACATATAACTACTGTGTGACAGCTTTGGTTTTCTCCGGCTGTTCTGGTCTCCTCTCACTCCTCCAAAGACGTATAGGTGCGTAGGTCAATTGGCCTTGTAAAATTTCCCCCAGTGTGCAGGGAGTGGATGAGACAGTTTGGACGGGTGATCCATGGTCAGTGTGGACTCAGTGGGCTGAACAACTCTTTTCCATGTTGTATCTCGAGTCTAAATGAGTATTAGAAAGGCGCTATATAAATCCCATCCATTATTATTATTATTAAATGAAACGAAACAATATTTAAAAACACTGCCTCCAATGGCCCTTGAGGAAGAGAGGTCCATAATCTTAAGATTCACAGCGAGGAAAAAAAGAATGTCCTGACTCTGTTACAAAAAGATGACCCTTTAGTTGTGAAAAGAACCCAAGACCTTGATTCTTTCCGAAGATGAAATATCCTTTCCATATTCACTCTATCAAGACAGCTCAGGATCTTTCACTGTGTATTGCATCCGTCACAGAGGTGCAGCGGTAGAGTTGCTGCCTTACAGCGAATGCAGCGCCGGAGACCCGGGTTCGAACCCGACTACGGGTGCTGTCTGTACGGAGTTTGTACGTTCTCCCCGTGACCTGCGTGGGTTTCCTCCAAGATCTCCGGTTTCCTCCCACGCTCCAAAGACGTACAGGTTTGTAGGTTAATTGGCTTGGTAAATGTAAACATTGTCCCTAGTGTGTGTAGGATAGTGTTAATGCGTGGGGATCGCTGGTCGGCACGGACCCGGTGGGCCGAAGGGCCTGTTTCCGCGCTGGGTTTCTAAACTAAACTAAACTTAAATGCCCTCCCATCTCTTCCTCTCACATTTACTTTCCCCTCTTCTCTCATTCCCTCCCCTCCCCCCCCACCACTGCTTCACCATCATTCTTTCTCTCTCAATGCCCTCTGTCTCTCCCACTCTTTCAACCCTTTCCCTCCCTTCCGTCCCCCACACTTGATCCCATCTTCCCCCATTCTCCCTGCTCTCATAACCAACTCTTACACCCACCCTCCCTCTTTAGTTCCCCCTCACTCACTTTTCCCTGTTTTTGACCCTAACCTGATTTGTTTACTTCACATAGATGCTGCTGCACCCGCTGAGTTTTCCCAGCAATTTTGTGTACCTTGTTTACTTCACTTCCAGCCAGTCACCCTCCACCTATCCCTGCCTCCCTCCCTCCTCAATCTTGCATCAATCTCTCTCTCCCACCCTTTACCCCTTTCTCCACCTCTTCAATAATCTGCGGTCTTGTTGGCGCAGCGGTAGAGTTGCTGCCTTACAACGCTTGCAGCGCCGGAGACCCGGGTTCGATCCCGACTACGGGTGCTGTCTGTACGGAGTTTGTACGTTCTCCCCGTGACCTCGTGGGTTTTCTCCGTGATCTTCAGTTTCCTCCCACACTCCAAAGACGTACAGGTTTGTAGGCTAATTGGCTTGGTGTATGTGTGAATTGTCCCTAGTGTGCGTAGGATAGTGTTAATGTGCGGACACCATCTCCTCTCTCACATTCTCTCAGTCTGCCGCATCTTTCTCACCCTGGTCTTGCTCCCTGCGTCCCCCCGTATCTTCTCTCTCCCCTCCCTCCCCGTCAATCCATCGCCTCCTTTCCCCCACTCCCCATGTCTTTGTCACTTTCTCCTCTTTTCCCACTCTCCCCCTCTCTCATCTCCCTCCCTCTCCTATATCTTTCCCTTTATCTCTCCCTTCCCTTCATCTGAATCCCTCCACTCACTTCTCTACCCTTCTCAGTCCTCTCCCTCTCATGTCCATCTTATCTCTTCACTCTCTCGTGTCCTCCCTGCCACCTCAATTTCTCTCTCCTTCAATTGTTGCCACCCACTCTCTTATCCTTCTATTTCTCCCTGTCGCTCTGCCTCTCCCCACTTTCCTCCATATGTTGTCCCTCTCTCTTTCCCTGCTCTCTGTCTCTCACTCGCTCCCCACATCATTCTCTACCTCTCCCCTCTCTCTTCATTCACCTATCTCCCCATCTCTCCCCTTCTCTGTCTCTCCTCTCTCCTCTCTTAGGTCTCTCCATCTTCCCCCACTCTACCTCTCTCTCCACCCCCCCACTCTCTCTCTCCCCACCCCCCCCCTCCCCCCTCTCTATTCGCTATCTCTCTGCTCCCGTCCTGAGAATGGTTCAATTACATCCTGAATAGACACAGTGCAGATCTAAAGTCAAAAGGGCCTGTCCCACTTAGGTGATTTTTTCGGCGACTGCCGGTGACTGTCCCAGTTGCAACAGGTCGCCGAAAAAACGGCGACTGGACCCCCTCCCACGCCAATGTCTACGACAATGTCTACAACAACCTACAACCACACAGGCAACAACCTACAACAACCGGTCAACCTACGTCCACCCGTGACAAGCTACAACAAGCAACGACCCTGTCGGCGACAACTGAAGACAATTCAGTCACCGGTACCTGTCGCCGGTTGACGTAGGTTGACGTAGGTAGTCGCCAATGGAATTCACCAAAGTCAGCACCCGGTGACAATCTGCGTCATTCTGGCGACAACCTGCGTCATTCTGGTGACAACCTACGACAGCACCTAACGTCAGGAGAAGACAGGCTACGTCAAGCCCACAGTCGCCGAAAAGTTTTGAACATTTCAAAATCCAGCGGTGTCCAGAAAAAAGTTACGACTGTACACAAAATTGCTGGAGGAACTCAGCGGGTGCAGCAGCATCTATGGAGCGAAGGAAATAGGCGACGTTTCGGGCCGAAACCCTTCTTCAGACTCCATAGATGCTGCTGCACCCGCTGAGTTCCTCCAGCAATTTTGTGTACCTTCGATATTCCAGCATCTGCAGTTCCCTTTTGAACAAAAAGTTACGACTCTTTAGGCGACTTGAGGAGACGACTCACGACCACACAGGCATCACCCCTTGACCATGTGGCGACAGCCTAGTCACGTGTAGTCGCCTAAAAAATCGCCTGTGGGACAGGGGCTAAAGAATCACAAAACGTCAAAGGCAAACGGTACAGCACGGAAATGGGCCCTTTAGCCCACAGAATCCATGCTAACCCTTTTGCCAGCTAACATTCATTCTATTTCCCTCTAATTCAACCGTATGGATCAATTTACCATGCAGGATCTTATCAAATGCCTTACTAAAATTCACATGGACAATTTCTACCATTATTGTTAGTTATCTCCTCAAAAAACGTCATTAAATTAATGATACCGTGGTAAACGCGATCAAGGTAAATATATGGGGTTAAAATATAATTCACGTCTAGTTAGTTTCTACCATTAGTGTTAGTTATCTCCTCAAAAAACGTCATTGAATTAATGATACTCTGCTAAATGGGCCATGGTAAATAGATAGTTAAAATATAATTCATGGTTGGACAAATTGAATCCTACATGAATTTCAAGGCGTAGAATTGGCATTTACCTAACCATAACTAGTGAACTCTTAAATACATATATAAAAAATGCAAATATAGCAGACGTCTGGAGGATCGCGAACCCGACTGGAAGGGAATACTCGTTTTATTCAATGGTACACAAAACATACTCACGTATAGACTACTTCCTAGTGGATACAAAACTAATCCCTTATACTATGAACCCTAAATATCACACCAATACGATTTCAGTTCACTCCCCGCTAACTTTCGTTTTAAAATTAGAAGGAATGTCTACGAACAAATCGTTCTGGAGGTTTAACTCGCAAATTCTGAAAGACCCACAAGGGAGTATATATCTAAAAAAACAGATGGACCTATTTTTTGAGACAAACGATACACCAGATATATCGCCCACTTTATTATGGGAATCCTTCAAAGCATTTATTAGAGGAATCATTATCTCGTATCAAGCTTTTCAAAACAAAAAGAATAAGAATGAACAAAGACAATTAGAAGAACAAATCAGACAACTAGATATAGATAATGCTAAAGATCCAACTATGGATAAACATAATAACATTTTAATACTGAAATTTAAGCTAAATAAATTAAAAAGATTATTCCAAATTACAAAACAAGAACATTTCGAATTTGGGGATAAACCCCATAAACTTTTGGCACGCCAACTGAAAAAACGGGAAAAAGATCATACAATTTTAAAGATTAAATCAGACAGAGGGGAATTATTAACACTACCTAATGATATCAATAAAAGATTTGCTCAATTTTACAAGAATTTATACACATCGAAAACACTAATAGACAATAATAAAGTTTCAGAATTTCTGGATAATTGTAACCTTCCAAAACTAGAACTGAAGGAACAAGAGGAACTGGGAGCACAAATTACAGCTAAGGAAATAGAAGACACAATAAACACACTTAAGAATGGAAAAACACCAGGACCAGACGGATTCAGTAATGAATTTTATAAATGTTTTTACGACATAGTTACACCACGTCTACAGAAAATGTATACATACGCTTTTAAAGAACAAATCTTACCTGAAACACTAGCAGAATCAACGATCACATTAATACTTAAAAAAGATAAAGATATAGAAGAACCAGGCTCATATAGAGCTATTGCTTTGTTAAATACGGATCAAAAAATATTAGCGAAAACACTAGCTAGAAGACTAAGTCAATATGTTAGTAAATTAATAAATGAGGATCAAACGGGATTTATACCTAAGAGACATTCATTTAATAACCTGAGACGACTGCTTAACATAATGCACTCTCACAAGCCTCAAGAACAAGAGTTATCTATCATTTCATTGGATGCAGAAAAGGCGTTTGATCAAGTAGTATGGGATTATATGATTAAAGTATTGCAAAAATTTCAAATGGGAGAGAACTTCATCGCATGGATAAAATTATTATATAACAAACCCACGGCTAGAATATTAACTAATAATATACTATCTATGAAATTCCAATTATCAAGGGCCAATAGACAAGGATGTTCATTATCACCGCTGTTATTTGCTCTGGTAATTGAACCTTTAGCTGAAAAAATCAGAACACACCCGGATATTTACGGTTATAATACAAAATATTCAAATAACAAAATATCTTTATACGCAGACGATGTATTACTACTGTATATCACAAAACCCCAAATCAGTATACCAAACATATTAAATCTAATTGAGGACTTTGGATCTTTCTCAGGATACAGAATAAACTGGAACAAAAGTGAAATCATGTCGATAAAACCGAAAGACTCAACACATCTCTTGAAATTCCCCTTTAAAATAGCCACAGAAAAATTCAAATATTTAGGAATTGAAATCACTAGAAACTATCACGCTATGTTTAATGCCAATTATAGTCCCTTACTTAAGAAACTAAATAATCTAATCAAATTCTGGAAAACGCTCCCGATGTCTTTAATAGGCCGAATAAATGCTATAAAAATGATCTTTTTACCACAAATCCAATATTTATTTCAATCAATACCTATATATCTTCCAAAAAAGTTTTTCAAAAAACTAGACTCAGACATTACAAATTTTATATGGGATTATAAATCCCACAGAATACAAAGAGCACACCTTAGTAAACCAAAAGAGATGGGTGGTCTAGCGCTCCCTAACTTTATGTACTATAATTGGGCAGTAAATATTAAAAATATGATTCACCTGCTGGACAACTCTGCCCAGCAGGTGGACTGGATTGTAATGGAGAGAGAGGACTGCTCTCCGTGTATTACAGGAGCGACTCTCCTCTCACCAATGAATCTGAATAACAAAAATTATAATAAAAATCCAATGATACATTGCACAATTAGAACTTGGAAACAAATAAAACAGAATCTAAAATTAAGAAATCTATCTCTTTTAATGCCAATAGTCAATAATCCGTTGTTTAAACCTTCAATTATAGATAAATCATTTACACAATGGGAAAGAATGGGAATCAAAACGCTCGGAAACTTGTATGAATTAGGAAAATTATTATCATTTCAACAATTACAACTGAAATATAATTTGAAAAATAATCAATATTTTAAATATCTTCAAATCCGTGACTATCTGAAAAAATACACAAAAGACTATCATAACATGCCCCCAGACTTATTGGATGAAGCCATGAAGATAAAGGCCGAATCAGCAAATCTAATATCATACTTATACAACATTATTTTAAATATAGAAATACCTACAACCGATGGTATTAGAAGAGACTGGGAACAAGAACTAGCTATAAAAATTTCAAAAGAGAGCTGGGATAAACACTTACTATATGTGCATAAATGTTCGATCAACGTACGACACACTCTAATTCAATATAAAACATTACATAGACTATATTATTCAAAAACTAAAATAAATAAACTTTTCCCCAATGTCTCACCCATTTGTGATAAATGTCAGTCACAAGAAGCTACCATAGCGCACTCTTTTGTTTTTTGTATAAAAATCCAAAAATTCTGGAACGAAATATTTGAAATCTTCACAAAATTTATTAAAATAAAACTTGTACCAAAAGCAGAATGGATCATTTTTGGAATATCGGAAGGTAACCCCGAACTAAACGTGTTTCAAAAGAACTTACTTAATTACGGGCTCATAATGGGAAAAAAGCTTATACTCAAATTTTGGAAAAATGCTCCAATACCAACAATAAAAATGTGGATTTCAAACATGTTCGAAACATTACACCTGGAAGAGATGAGACTCCTCCTAGCAGGCAACGCAGACCACTTCCAAAAGACGTGGTCTGCATTTATGGAACTATTACAAGCATAAGGTGCAATAGTAATTTAAAATATAAATGGTACCAGGATCTGGTAAAAAACAAACAAAAAAAAACACGGTTGGTATATCCTTTTTTGCGGAGTTTTGTGTTATAATAGAGCGATTGTTTCTCCTTTTTTTTTCTTTTCTTTCTAGGGTCTATTTCCTTTCTTTA